>NC_142692.1:69124081-69282295 GCF_029641045.1 Salvia hispanica | reverse complement strand
ACCTTATTCCATGGGTATCAGTGGGGCATTCTCGAAATTGGATTATCTCTCCGTCGTTTTGGTGAGAAACGACCAAAGGCAGCAGCCTATGGATTTATTTTGAATATTAAAAAGGCCATAACTTTCTCGTTACTCATCATAATTGGCCACTCCAGGAGGCTTTGGATACCTTATTCCATGGGTAACAGTGGGGCATTCTCGAAATTGGATTATCTCTCCGTCGTTTTTGTGAGAAACGACCAAAGGCTGCTGCCTATGGATTTATTTAGAATATTAAAAAGGCCATAACTTTCTCGTTACTCGTAATAATTGACCACTACAGGAGGCTTTGAAAACCTTATTCCATGGGTAACAGTTGGGCATTCTCGAAATTGGATTATCTTTCTGTCGTTTTTCTGAGAAACGGCCAAAGGTATCTGCCTTTAGATTTATTTAGAATGTTAAAAAGGCCATAACTTTCTCGTTACTCGTGATAATTGGCCACTCCAGGAGGCTTTGGAAACCTTATTCCATGGGTATCAGTGGGGCATTCTCGAAATTGGATTATCTCTCCGTCGTTTTTGTGAGAAACGACCAAAGGCACCTGCCTATGGATTTATTTAGAATATTAAAAAGGCCATAACTTTCTCGTTACTCGTGATAATTGGCCACTCCAAGAGGCTTTGAAAACCTTATTCCATGGGTAACAGTGGGGCATTCTCGAAATTGGATTATCTCTCCGTCGTTTTTGTGATAAACGACCAAAGGCAGCTAGCTGCCTATGGATTTATTTAGAATATTAAAAAGGCCATAACTTTCTCGTTACTCGTGATAATTGGCCACTCCAGGAAGCTTTGGAGCCTTATTCGATGGGTAACAGTTAGGCATTCTCGAAATTGGATTATCTCTCTGTCGTTTTTCTGAAAAACGACCTAAGGAAACTGCCTATAGATTTATTTAGAATATTAAAAAGGCCTTAACTTTCTCGTTACTCGTGATAATTGGCCACTCCAGAAGGCTTTGGAAACCTTATTTGATGGGTAACAGTTGGGCATTCTCGAAATTGGATTATCTCTCTGTCGTTTTTCTGAAAAACGGCCAAAGGCAGCTGCCTATAGATTTATTTAGAATATTAAAAAGGCCTTATCTTTCTCGTTACTCGTGATAATTAGCCACTCCAGAAGAATTTGGAAACCTTATTCCATGGGTAACAGTGGGGCATTCTCGAAATTGGATTATCTCTCCGTCGTTTTTGTGAGAAACGACCAAAGGCTGCTGCCTATGGATTTATTTAGAATATTAAAAAGGCCATAACTTTCTCGTTACTCGTGATAATTGACCACTCCAGAAGGCTTTGGAAACCTTATTCGATGGGTAACAGTTGGGCATTCTCGAAATTGGATTATCTCTATGTCGTTTTTCTGAAAAACGGCCAAAGGCATCTGCCTACAGATTTATTTAGAATATTAAAAAGGCCTTATCTTTCTCGTTACTCGTGATAATTAGCCACTCCAGAAGAATTTGGAAACCTTATTCCATGGGTAACAGTGGGGCATTCTCGAAATTGGATTATCTCTCCGTCGTTTTTGTGAGAAACGACCAAAGGCTGCTGCCTATGGATTTATTTAGAATATTAAAAAGGCCATAACTTTCTCGTTACTCGTGATAATTGGCCACTCCAGGAGGCTTTGGAAACCTTATTCCATGGGTATCAGTGGGGCATTCTCGAAATTGGATTATCTCTCCGTCGTTTTTGTGAGAAACGACCAAAGGCACCTGCCTATGGATTTATTTAGAATATTAAAAAGGCCATAACTTTCTCGTTACTCGTGATAATTGGCCACTCCAAGAGGCTTTGGAAACCTTATTCCATGGGTAACATTGGGGCATTCTCGAAATTGGATTATCTCTCCGTCGTTTTTGTGATAAACGACCAAAGGCAGCTAGCTGCCTATGGATTTATTTAGAATATTAAAAAGGCCATAACTTTCTCGTTACTCGTGATAATTGGCCACTCCAGGAAGCTTTGGAAACCTTATTCGATGGGTAACAGTTAGGCATTCTCGAAATTGGATTATCTCTCTGTCGTTTTTCTGAAAAACGACCTAAGGAAACTGCCTATAGATTTATTTAGAATATTAAAAAGGCCTTAACTTTCTCGTTACAAGTGATAATTTGCCACTCCAGAAGGCTTTGGAAACCTTATTTGATGGGTAACTGTTGGGCATTCTCGAAATTGGATTATCTCTCTGTCGTTTTTCTGAAAAACGGCCAAAGGCAGCTGCCTATAGATTTATTTAGAATATTAAAAAGGCCTTAACTTTCTCGTTATTCATGATAATTAGCCACTCCAGAAGGATTTGGGAACCTTATTCCATGGGTAACAGTGGGGCATTCTCGAAATTGGATTATCTCTCCGTTGTTTTTGTGAGAAACGACCAAAGGCAGCTGCCTATGGATTTATTTAGAATATTAAAAAGGCCATAACTTTCTCGTTACTCGTGATAATTGGCCACTCCAGAAGGCTTTGGAAACCTTATTCCATGGGTAGCAGTGGGGAATTCTCGAAATTGAATTATCTCTCTGTCGTTTTTCTAAAAAACGGCCAAAGGCAGCTGTCTATAGATTTATTTAGAATATTAAAAAGGCCTTAACTTTCTCGTTACTCGTGATAATTGGCCACTCTAGAAGGCTTTGGAAACCTTATTCCATGGGTAACAGTGGGGCATTCTCGAAATTGGATTATCTCTCCGTCGTTTTTGTGAGAAACGACCAAAGTCTGCTGCCTATGGATTTATTTAGAATATTAAAAAGGCCATAACTTTCTCGTTACTCGTGATAATTGGCCACTCCAGGAGGCTTTGGAAACCTTATTCCATGGGTAACAGTGGGGAATTCTCGAAATTGAATTATCTCTCTGTCGTTTTTCTGAAAAACGGCCAAAGGCAGCTGTCTATAGATTTATTTAGAATATTAAAAAGGCCTTAACTTTCTCATTACTCGTGATAATTGGCCACTCTAGAAGGCTTTGGAAACCTTATTCCATGGGTAACTGTGGGGCATTCTCGAAATTGGATTATCTCTCTGTCGTTTTTGTGAGAAACGACCAAAGGCAGCTGCTTATGGATTTATTTAGAATATTAAAAAGGCCATAACTTTCTCGGTACTCGTGATAATTGGCCACTCCAGGAGGCTTTGGAAACCTTATTCCATGGGTAACAGTGGGGCATTCTCGAAATTGGATTATCTCTCCGTCGTTTTTGTGAGAAACGACCAAAGTCTGCTGCCTATGGATTTATTTAGAATATTAAAAAGGCCATAACTTTCTCGTTACTCGTGATAATTGACCACTCCAAAAGGCTTTGGAAACCTTATTCGATGGGTAACAGTTGGGCATTCTCGAAATTGGATTATCTCTCTGTCGTTTTTCTGAAAAACGGCCAAAGGCATCTGCCTACAGATTTATTTAGAATATTAAAAAGGCCTTATCTTTCTCGTTACTCGTGATAATTAGCCACTCCAGAAGAATTTGGAAACCTTATTCCATGGGTAACAGTGGGGCATTCTCGAAATTGGATTATCTCTCCGTCGTTTTTGTGAGAAACGACCAAAGGCTGCTGCCTATGGATTTATTTAGAATATTAAAAAGGCCATAACTTTCTCGTTACTCGTGATAATTGGCCACTCCAGGAGGCTTTGGAAACCTTATTCCATGGGTATCAGTGGGGCATTCTCGAAATTGGATTATCTCTCCGTCGTTTTTGTGAGAAACGACCAAAGGCACCTGCCTATGGATTTATTTAGAATATTAAAAAGGCCATAACTTTCTCGTTACTCGTGATAATTGGCCACTCCAAGAGGCTTTGGAAACCTTATTCCATGGGTAACAGTGGGGCATTCTCGAAATTGGATTATCTCTCCGTCGTTTTTGTGATAAACGACCAAAGGCAGCTAGCTGCCTATGGATTTATTTAGAATATTAAAAAGGCCATAACTTTCTCGTTACTCGTGATAATTGGCCACTCCAGGAAGCTTTGGAAACCTTATTCGATGGGTAACAGTTAGGCATTCTCGAAATTGGATTATCTCTTTGTCGTTTTTCTGAAAAACGACCTAAGGAAACTGCCTATAGATTTATTTAGAATATTAAAAAGGCCTTAACTTTCTCGTTACTCGTGATAATTGGCCACTCCAGAAGGCTTTGGAAACCTTATTTGATGGGTAACAGTTGGGCATTCTCGAAATTGGATTATCTCTCTGTCGTTTTTCTGAAAAACGGCCAAAGGCAGCTGCCTATAGATTTATTTAGAATATTAAAAAGGCCTTAACTTTCTCGTTACTCATGATAATTAGCCACTCCAGAAGGATTTGGGAACCTTATTCCATGGGTAACAGTGGGGCATTCTCGAAATTGGATTATCTCTCCGTTGTTTTTGTGAGAAACGACCAAAGGCAGCTGCCTATGGATTTATTTAGAATATTAAAAAGGCCATAACTTTCTCGTTACTCGTGATAATTGGCCACTCCAGGAGGCTTTGGAAACCTTATTCCATGGGTAACAGTGGTGAATTCTCGAAATTGAATTATCTCTCTGTCGTTTTTCTGAAAAACGGCCAAAGGCAGCTGTCTATAGATTTATTTAGAATATTAAAAAGGCCTTAACTTTCTCGTTACTCGTGATAATTGGCCACTCTAGAAGGCTTTGGAAACCTTATTCCATGGGTAACTGTGGGGCATTCTCGAAATTGGATTATCTCTCCGTCGTTTTTGTGAGAAACGACCAAAGGCAGCTGCTTATGGATTTATTTAGAATATTAAAAAGGCCATAACTTTCTCGGTACTCGTGATAATTGGCCACTCCAGGAGGCTTTGGAAACCTTATTCCATGGGTAACAGTGGGGCATTCTCGAAATTGGATTATCTCTCCGTCGTTTTTGTGAGAAACGACCATAGTCTGCTGCCTATGGATTTATTTAGAATATTAAAAAGGCCATAACTTTCTCGTTACTCGTGATAATTGACCACTCCAGAAGGCTTTGGAAACCTTATTCGATGGGTAACAGTTGGGCATTCTCGAAATTGGATTATCTCTCTGTCGTTTTTCTGAAAAACGGCCAAAGGCATCTGCCTACAGATTTATTTAGAATATTAAAAAGGCCTTATCTTTCTCGTTACTCGTGATAATTAGCCACTCCAGAAGAATTTGGAAACCTTATTCCATGGGTAACAGTGGGGCATTCTCGAAATTGGATTATCTCTCCGTCGTTTTTGTGAGAAACGACCAAAGGCAGTTGCCTATGGATTTATTTAGAATATTAAAAAGGCCATAACTTTCTCGTTACTCGTGATAATTGGCCACTCCAGGAGGCTTTGGAAACCTTATTCCATGGGTATCAGTGGGGCATTCTCGAAATTGGATTATCTCTCCGTCGTTTTTGTGAGAAACGGCCAAAGGCTGCTGCCTATGGATTTATTTAGAATATTAAATAGGCCATAACTTTCTCGTTACTCGTGATAATTGGCCACTCCAGGAGGCTTTGGAAACCTTATTCCGTGGGTAACAGTGGGGCATTCTCTAAATTGGATTATCTCTCCGTCGTTTTTGTGAGAAACGACCAAACGCAGTTGCCTATGGATTTATTTAGAATATTAAAACGGCCATAACTTTCTCGTTACTCGTGATAATTGGCCACTCCAGGAAGCTTTGGAAACCTTATTCCATGGGTATCAGTGGGGCATTCTCGAAATTGGATTATCTCTCCGTCGTTTTGGTGAGAAACGACCAAAGGCAGCTGCCTATGGATTTATTTTGAATATTAAAAAGGCCATAACTTTCTCGTTACTCGTGATAATTGGCCACTCCAGGAGGCTTTGGAAACCTTATTCCGTGGGTAACAGTAGGGCATTCTCGAAATTGGATTATCTCTCCGTCGTTTTTGTGAGAAACGACCAAAGGCAGGTGCCTATAGATTTATTTATAATATTAAAAAGGCCATAACTTTCTCGTTACTCGTGATAATTGGCCACTCCAGGAGGCTTTGGAAACCTTATTCGATGGGTAACAGTTGGGCATTCTCGAAATTGGATTATCTCTCTGTCGTTTTTCTGAAAAAACGGCCAAAGGCAGCTGCCTATAGATTTATTTAGAATATTAAAAAGGCCTTAACTTTCTCGTTACTCGTGATAATTGGCCACTCCAGAAGGCTTTGGAAACCTTATTCGATGGGTAACAGTGGGGCATTCTCGAAATTGGATTATCACTCTGTCGTTTTTGTGAGAAACGACCAAAGGCAGTTGCCTATGGATTTATTTAGAATATTAAAAAGGCCATAACTTTCTCGTTACTCGTGATAATTGGCCACTCCAAGAGGCTTTGGAAACCTTATTCGATGGGTAACAGTTGGGCATTCTCGAAATTGGATTATCTCTCCGTCTTTTTTCTGAAAAACGGCCAAAGGCAGCTGCTTATGGAATTATTTAGAATATTAAAAAGGCCATAACTTTCTCGTTACTCGTGATAATTTGCCACTCCAGGAGGCTTTGGAAACCTTATTCCATGGATAACAGTGGGGCATTCTCGAAATTGGATTATCTCTCCGTCGTTTTTGTGAGAAACGGCCAAAGGCTGCTGCCTATGGATTTATTTAGAATATTAAAAAGGCCATAACTTTCTCGTTACTCGTGGTAATTGGCCACTCCAGGAGGCTTTGGAAACCTTATTCCATGGGTATCAGTGGGGCATTCTCGAAATTGGATTATCTCTCCGTCGTTTTTGTGAGAAACGACCAAAGGCACGTGCCTATGGATTTATTTAGAATATTAAAAAGGCCATAACTTTCTCGTTACTCGTGATAATTGGCCACTCCAAGAGGCTTTGGAAACCTTATTCCATGGGTAACAGTGGGGCATTCTCGAAATTGGATTATCTCTCCGTCGTTTTTGTGATAAACGACCATAGTCTGCTGCCTATGGATTTATTTAGAATATTAAAAAGGCCATAACTTTCTCGTTACTCGTGATAATTGACCACTCCAGAAGGCTTTGGAAACCTTATTCGATGGGTAACAGTTGGGCATTCTCGAAATTGGATTATCTCTCTGTCGTTTTTCTGAAAAACGGCCAAAGGCATCTGCCTACAGATTTATTTAGAATATTAAAAAGGCCTTATCTTTCTCGTTACTCGTGATAATTAGCCACTCCAGAAGAATTTGGAAACCTTATTCCATGGGTAACAGTGGGGCATTCTCGAAATTGGATTATCTCTCCGTCGTTTTTGTGAGAAACGACCAAAGGCAGTTGCCTATGGATTTATTTAGAATATTAAAAAGGCCATAACTTTCTCGTTACTCGTGATAATTGGCCACTCCAGGAGGCTTTGGAAACCTTATTCCATGGGTATCAGTGGGGCATTCTCGAAATTGGATTATCTCTCCGTCGTTTTTGTGAGAAACGGCCAAAGGCTGCTGCCTATGGATTTATTTAGAATATTAAATAGGCCATAACTTTCTCGTTACTCGTGATAATTGGCCACTCCAGGAGGCTTTGGAAACCTTATTCCGTGGGTAACAGTGGGGCATTCTCTAAATTGGATTATCTCTCCGTCGTTTTTGTGAGAAACGACCAAACGCAGTTGCCTATGGATTTATTTAGAATATTAAAACGGCCATAACTTTCTCGTTACTCGTGATAATTGGCCACTCCAGGAAGCTTTGGAAACCTTATTCCATGGGTATCAGTGGGGCATTCTCGAAATTGGATTATCTCTCCGTCGTTTTGGTGAGAAACGACCAAAGGCAGCTGCCTATGGATTTATTTTGAATATTAAAAAGGCCATAACTTTCTCGTTACTCGTGATAATTGGCCACTCCAGGAGGCTTTGGAAACCTTATTCCGTGGGTAACAGTAGGGCATTCTCGAAATTGGATTATCTCTCCGTCGTTTTTGTGAGAAACGACCAAAGGCAGGTGCCTATAGATTTATTTATAATATTAAAAAGGCCATAACTTTCTCGTTACTCGTGATAATTGGCCACTCCAGGAGGCTTTGGAAACCTTATTCGATGGGTAACAGTTGGGCATTCTCGAAATTGGATTATCTCTCTGTCGTTTTTCTGAAAAAACGGCCAAAGGCAGCTGCCTATAGATTTATTTAGAATATTAAAAAGGCCTTAACTTTCTCGTTACTCGTGATAATTGGCCACTCCAGAAGGCTTTGGAAACCTTATTCGATGGGTAACAGTGGGGCATTCTCGAAATTGGATTATCACTCTGTCGTTTTTGTGAGAAACGACCAAAGGCAGTTGCCTATGGATTTATTTAGAATATTAAAAAGGCCATAACTTTCTCGTTACTCGTGATAATTGGCCACTCCAAGAGGCTTTGGAAACCTTATTCGATGGGTAACAGTTGGGCATTCTCGAAATTGGATTATCTCTCCGTCTTTTTTCTGAAAAACGGCCAAAGGCAGCTGCTTATGGAATTATTTAGAATATTAAAAAGGCCATAACTTTCTCGTTACTCGTGATAATTTGCCACTCCAGGAGGCTTTGGAAACCTTATTCCATGGATAACAGTGGGGCATTCTCGAAATTGGATTATCTCTCCGTCGTTTTTGTGAGAAACGGCCAAAGGCTGCTGCCTATGGATTTATTTAGAATATTAAAAAGGCCATAACTTTCTCGTTACTCGTGGTAATTGGCCACTCCAGGAGGCTTTGGAAACCTTATTCCATGGGTATCAGTGGGGCATTCTCGAAATTGGATTATCTCTCCGTCGTTTTTGTGAGAAACGACCAAAGGCACGTGCCTATGGATTTATTTAGAATATTAAAAAGGCCATAACTTTCTCGTTACTCGTGATAATTGGCCACTCCAAGAGGCTTTGGAAACCTTATTCCATGGGTAACAGTGGGGCATTCTCGAAATTGGATTATCTCTCCGTCGTTTTTGTGATAAACGACCAAAGGCAGCTAGCTGCCTATGGATTTATTTAGAATATTAAAAAGGCCATAACTTTCTCGTTACTCGTGATAATTGGCCACTCCAGGAAGCTTTGGATACCTTATTCGATGGGTAACAGTTAGGCATTCTCGAAATTGGATTATCTCTCTGTCGTTTTTCTGAAAAACGACCTAAGGAAACTGCCTATAGATTTATTTGGAATATTAAAAAGGCCTTAACTTTCTCGTTACTCGTGATAATTGGCCACTCCAGAAGGCTTTGGAAACCTTATTCCATGGGTAACAGTGGGGCATTCTCGAAATTGGATTATCTCTCCGTCGTTTTTGTGAGAAACGACCAAAGGCAGTTGCCTATGGATTTATTTAGAATATTAAAAAGGCCATAACTTTCTCGTTACTCGTGATAATTGGCCACTCCAGGAGGCTTTGGAAACCTTATTCCATGGGTATCAGTGGGGCATTCTCGAAATTGGATTATCTCTCCGTCGTTTTTGTGAGAAACGGCCAAAGGCTGCTGCCTATGGATTTATTTAGAATATTAAATAGGCCATAACTTTCTCGTTACTCGTGATAATTGGCCACTCCAGGAGGCTTTGGAAACCTTATTCCGTGGGTAACAGTGGGGCATTCTCTAAATTGGATTATCTCTCCGTCGTTTTTGTGAGAAACGACCAAACGCAGTTGCCTATGGATTTATTTAGAATATTAAAACGGCCATAACTTTCTCGTTACTCGTGATAATTGGCCACTCCAGGAAGCTTTGGAAACCTTATTCCATGGGTATCAGTGGGGCATTCTCGAAATTGGATTATCTCTCCGTCGTTTTGGTGAGAAACGACCAAAGGCAGCTGCCTATGGATTTATTTTGAATATTAAAAAGGCCATAACTTTCTCGTTACTCGTGATAATTGGCCACTCCAGGAGGCTTTGGAAACCTTATTCCGTGGGTAACAGTAGGGCATTCTCGAAATTGGATTATCTCTCCGTCGTTTTTGTGAGAAACGACCAAAGGCAGGTGCCTATAGATTTATTTATAATATTAAAAAGGCCATAACTTTCTCGTTACTCGTGATAATTGGCCACTCCAGGAGGCTTTGGAAACCTTATTCGATGGGTAACAGTTGGGCATTCTCGAAATTGGATTATCTCTCTGTCGTTTTTCTGAAAAAACGGCCAAAGGCAGCTGCCTATAGATTTATTTAGAATATTAAAAAGGCCTTAACTTTCTCGTTACTCGTGATAATTGGCCACTCCAGAAGGCTTTGGAAACCTTATTCGATGGGTAACAGTGGGGCATTCTCGAAATTGGATTATCACTCTGTCGTTTTTGTGAGAAACGACCAAAGGCAGTTGCCTATGGATTTATTTAGAATATTAAAAAGGCCATAACTTTCTCGTTACTCGTGATAATTGGCCACTCCAAGAGGCTTTGGAAACCTTATTCGATGGGTAACAGTTGGGCATTCTCGAAATTGGATTATCTCTCCGTCTTTTTTCTGAAAAACGGCCAAAGGCAGCTGCTTATGGAATTATTTAGAATATTAAAAAGGCCATAACTTTCTCGTTACTCGTGATAATTTGCCACTCCAGGAGGCTTTGGAAACCTTATTCCATGGATAACAGTGGGGCATTCTCGAAATTGGATTATCTCTCCGTCGTTTTTGTGAGAAACGGCCAAAGGCTGCTGCCTATGGATTTATTTAGAATATTAAAAAGGCCATAACTTTCTCGTTACTCGTGGTAATTGGCCACTCCAGGAGGCTTTGGAAACCTTATTCCATGGGTATCAGTGGGGCATTCTCGAAATTGGATTATCTCTCCGTCGTTTTTGTGAGAAACGACCAAAGGCACGTGCCTATGGATTTATTTAGAATATTAAAAAGGCCATAACTTTCTCGTTACTCGTGATAATTGGCCACTCCAAGAGGCTTTGGAAACCTTATTCCATGGGTAACAGTGGGGCATTCTCGAAATTGGATTATCTCTCCGTCGTTTTTGTGATAAACGACCAAAGGCAGCTAGCTGCCTATGGATTTATTTAGAATATTAAAAAGGCCATAACTTTCTCGTTACTCGTGATAATTGGCCACTCCAGGAAGCTTTGGATACCTTATTCGATGGGTAACAGTTAGGCATTCTCGAAATTGGATTATCTCTCTGTCGTTTTTCTGAAAAACGACCTAAGGAAACTGCCTATAGATTTATTTAGAATATTAAAAAGGCCTTAACTTTCTCGTTACTCGTGATAATTGGCCACTCCAGAAGGCTTTGGAAACCTTATTTGATGGGTAACAGTTGGGCATTCTCGAAATTGGATTATCTCTCTGTCGTTTTTCTGAAAAACGGCCAAAGGCAGCTGCCTATAGATTTATTTAGAATATTAAAAAGGCCTTAACTTTCTCGTTACTCATGATAATTAGCCACTCCAGAAGGATTTGGGAACCTTATTCCATGGGTAACAGTGGGGCATTCTCGAAATTGGATTATCTCTCCGTTGTTTTTGTGAGAAACGACCAAAGGCAGCTGCCTATGGATTTATTTAGAATATTAAAAAGGCCATAACTTTCTCGTTACTCGTGATAATTGGCCACTCCAGGAGGCTTTGGAAACCTTATTCCATGGGTAACAGTGGGGAATTCTCGAAATTGAATTATCTCTCTGTCGTTTTTCTAAAAAACGGCCAAAGGCAGCTGTCTATAGATTTATTTAGAATATTAAAAAGGCCTTAACTTTCTCGTTACTCGTGATAATTGGCCACTCTAGAAGGCTTTGGAAACCTTATTCCATGGGTAACTGTGGGGCATTCTCGAAATTGGATTATCTCTCCGTCGTTTTTGTGAGAAACGACCAAAGGCAGCTGCTTATGGATTTATTTAGAATATTAAAAAGGCCATAACTTTTTCGGTACTCGTGATAATTGGCCACTCCAGGAGGCTTTGGAAACCTTATTCCATGGGTAACAGTGGGGCATTCTCGAAATTGGATTATCTCTCCGTCGTTTTTGTGAGAAACGACCAAAGTCTTCTGCCTATGGATTTATTTAGAATATTAAAAAGGCCATAACTTTCTCGTTACTCGTGATAATTGGCCACTCCAGAAGGCTTTGGAAACCTTATTTGATGGGTAACAGTTGGGCATTCTCGAAATTGGATTATCTCTCTGTCGTTTTTCTGAAAAACGGCCAAAGGCAGCTGCCTATAGATTTATTTAGAATATTAAAAAGGCCTTAACTTTCTCGTTACTCATGATAATTAGCCACTCCAGAAGGATTTGGGAACCTTATTCCATGGGTAACAGTGGGGCATTCTCGAAATTGGATTATCTCTCCGTTGTTTTTGTGAGAAACGACCAAAGGCAGCTGCCTATGGATTTATTTAGAATATTAAAAAGGCCATAACTTTCTCGTTACTCGTGATAATTGGCCACTCCAGGAGGCTTTGGAAACCTTATTCCATGGGTAACAGTGGGGAATTCTCGAAATTGAATTATCTCTCTGTCGTTTTTCTAAAAAACGGCCAAAGGCAGCTGTCTATAGATTTATTTAGAATATTAAAAAGGCCTTAACTTTCTCGTTACTCGTGATAATTGGCCACTCTAGAAGGCTTTGGAAACCTTATTCCATGGGTAACTGTGGGGCATTCTCGAAATTGGATTATCTCTCCGTCGTTTTTGTGAGAAACGACCAAAGGCAGCTGCTTATGGATTTATTTAGAATATTAAAAAGGCCATAACTTTCTCGGTACTCGTGATAATTGGCCACTCCAGGAGGCTTTGGAAACCTTATTCCATGGGTAACAGTGGGGCATTCTCGAAATTGGATTATCTCTCCGTCGTTTTTGTGAGAAACGACCAAAGTCTTCTGCCTATGGATTTATTTAGAATATTAAAAAGGCCATAACTTTCTCGTTACTCGTGATAATTGACCACTCCAGGAGGCTTTGGAAACCTTATTCCATGGGTAACAGTGGGGCATTCTCGAAATTGGATTGTCTCTCCGTCGTTTTTGTGAGAAACGACCAAAGTCTTCTGCCTATGGATTTATTTAGAATATTAAAAAGGCCATAACTTTCTCGTTACTCGTGATAATTGGCCACTCCAGAAGGCTTTGGAAACCTTATTTGATGGGTAACAGTTGGGCATTCTCGAAATTGGATTATCTCTCTGTCGTTTTTCTGAAAAACGGCCAAAGGCAGCTGCCTATAGATTTATTTAGAATATTAAAAAGGCCTTAACTTTCTCGTTACTCATGATAATTAGCCACTCCAGAAGGATTTGGGAACCTTATTCCATGGGTAACAGTGGGGCATTCTCGAAATTGGATTATCTCTCCGTTGTTTTTGTGAGAAACGACCAAAGGCAGCTGCCTATGGATTTATTTAGAATATTAAAAAGGCCATAACTTTCTCGTTACTCGTGATAATTGGCCACTCCAGGAGGCTTTGGAAACCTTATTCCATGGGTAACAGTGGGGAATTCTCGAAATTGAATTATCTCTCTGTCGTTTTTCTAAAAAACGGCCAAAGGCAGCTGTCTATAGATTTATTTAGAATATTAAAAAGGCCTTAACTTTCTCGTTACTCGTGATAATTGGCCACTCTAGAAGGCTTTGGAAACCTTATTCCATGGGTAACTGTGGGGCATTCTCGAAATTGGATTATCTCTCCGTCGTTTTTGTGAGAAACGACCAAAGGCAGCTGCTTATGGATTTATTTAGAATATTAAAAACGCCATAACTTTCTCGGTACTCGTGATAATTGGCCACTCCAGGAGGCTTTGGAAACCTTATTCCATGGGTAACAGTGGGGCATTCTCGAAATTGGATTATCTCTCCGTCGTTTTTGTGAGAAACGACCAAAGTCTTCTGCCTATGGATTTATTTAGAATATTAAAAAGGCCATAACTTTCTCGTTACTCGTGATAATTGGCCACTCCAGAAGGCTTTGGAAACCTTATTTGATGGGTAACAGTTGGGCATTCTCGAAATTGGATTATCTCTCTGTCGTTTTTCTGAAAAACGGCCAAAGGCAGCTGCCTATAGATTTATTTAGAATATTAAAAAGGCCTTAACTTTCTCGTTACTCATGATAATTAGCCACTCCAGAAGGATTTGGGAACCTTATTCCATGGGTAACAGTGGGGCATTCTCGAAATTGGATTATCTCTCCGTTGTTTTTGTGAGAAACGACCAAAGGCAGCTACCTATGGATTTATTTAGAATATTAAAAAGGCCATAACTTTCTCGTTACTCGTGATAATTGGCCACTCCAGGAGGCTTTGGAAACCTTATTCCATGGGTAACAGTGGGGAATTCTCGAAATTGAATTATCTCTCTGTCGTTTTTCTAAAAACCGGCCAAAGGCAGCTGTCTATAGATTTATTTAGAATATTAAAAAGGCCTTAACTTTCTCGTTACTCGTGATAATTGGCCACTCTAGAAGGCTTTGGAAACCTTATTCCATGGGTAACTGTGGGGCATTCTCGAAATTGGATTATCTCTCCGTCGTTTTTGTGAGAAACGACCAAAGGCAGCTGCTTATGGATTTATTTAGAATATTAAAAAGGCCATAACTTTCTCGGTACTCGTGATAATTGGCCACTCCAGGAGGCTTTGGAAACCTTATTCCATGGGTAACAGTGGGGCATTCTCGAAATTGGATTATCTCTCCGTCGTTTTTGTGAGAAACGACCAAAGTCTTCTGCCTATGGATTTATTTAGAATATTAAAAAGGCCATAACTTTCTCGTTACTCGTGATAATTGACCACTCCAGAAGGCTTTGGAAACCTTATTCGATGGGTAACAGTTGGGCATTCTCGAAATTGGATTATCTCTCTGTCGTTTTTCTGAAAAACGGCCAAAGGCATCTGCCTACAGATTTATTTAGAATATTAAAAAGGCCTTATCTTTCTCGTTACTCGTGATAATTAGCCACTCCAGAAGAATTTGGAAACCTTATTCCATGGGTAACAGTGGGGCATTCTCGAAATTGGATTATCTCTCCGTCGTTTTTGTGAGAAACGACCAAAGGCTGCTGCCTATGGATTTATTTAGAATATTAAAAAGGCCATAACTTTCTCGTTACTCGTGATAATTGGCCACTCCAGGAGGCTTTGGAAACCTTATTCCATGGGTATCAGTGGGGCATTCTCGAAATTGGATTATCTCTCCGTCGTTTTTGTGAGAAACGACCAAAGGCACCTGCCTATGGATTTATTTAGAATATTAAAAAGGCCATAACTTTCTCGTTACTCGTGATAATTGGCCACTCCAAGAGGCTTTGGAAACCTTATTCCATGGGTAACAGTGGGGCATTCTCGAAATTGGATTATCTCTCCGTCGTTTTTGTGATAAACGACCAAAGGCAGCTAGCTGCCTATGGATTTATTTAAAATATTAAAAAGGCCATAACTTTCTCGTTACTCGTGATAATTGGCCACTCCAGCAAGCTTTGGAAACCTTATTCGATGGGTAACAGTTAGGCATTCTCGAAATTGGATTATCTCTCTGTCGTTTTTCTGAAAAACGATCTAAGGAAACTGCCTATAGATTTATTTAGAATATTAAAAAGGCCTTAACTTTCTCGTTACTCGTGATAATTGGCCACTCCAGAAGGCTTTGGAAACCTTATTTGATGGGTAACAGTTGGGCATTCTCGAAATTGGATTATCTCTCTGTCGTTTTTCTGAAAAACGGCCAAAGGCAGCTGCCTATAGATTTATTTAGAATATTAAAAAGGCCTTAACTTTCTCGTTACTCATGATAATTAGCCACTCCAGAAGGATTTGGGAACCTTATTCCATGGGTAACAGTGGGGCATTCTCGAAATTGGATTATCTCTCCGTTGTTTTTGTGAGAAACGACCAAAGGCAGCTGCCTATGGATTTATTTAGAATATTAAAAAGGCCATAACTTTCTCGTTACTCGTGATAATTGGCCACTCCAGGAGGCTTTGGAAACCTTATTCCATGGGTAACAGTGGGGAATTCTCGAAATTGAATTATCTCTCTGTCGTTTTTCTAAAAAACGGCCAAAGGCAGCTGTCTATAGATTTATTTAGAATATTAAAAAGGCCTTAACTTTCTCGTTACTCGTGATAATTGGCCACTCTAGAAGGCTTTGGAAACCTTATTCCATGGGTAACTGTGGGGCATTCTCGAAATTGGATTATCTCTCCGTCGTTTTTGTGAGAAACGACCAAAGGCAGCTGCTTATGGATTTATTTAGAATATTAAAAAGGCCATAACTTTCTCGGTACTCGTGATAATTGGCCACTCCAGGAGGCTTTGGAAACCTTATTCCATGGGTAACAGTGGGGCATTCTCGAAATTGGATTATCTCTCCGTCGTTTTTGTGAGAAACGACCAAAGTCTGCTGCCTATGGATTTATTTAGAATATTAAAAAGGCCATAACTTTCTCGTTACTCGTGATAATTGACCACTCCAGAAGGCTTTGGAAACCTTATTCGATGGGTAACAGTTGGGCATTCTCGAAATTGGATTATCTCTCTGTCGTTTTTCTGAAAAACGGCCAAAGGCATCTGCCTACAGATTTATTTAGAATATTAAAAAGGCCTTATCTTTCTCGTTACTCGTGATAATTAGCCACTCCAGAAGAATTTGGAAACCTTATTCCCTGGGTAACAGTGGGGCATTCTCGAAATTGGATTATCTCTCCGTCGTTTTTGTGAGAAACGACCAAAGGCAGTTGCCTATGGATTTATTTAGAATATTAAAAAGGCCATAACTTTCTCGTTACTCGTGATAATTGGCCACTCCAGGAGGCTTTGGAAACCTTATTCCATGGGTATCAGTGGGGCATTCTCGAAATTGGATTATCTCTCCGTCGTTTTGGTGAGAAACGACCAAAGGCAGCTGCCTATGGATTTATTTAGAATATTAAAAATGCTATAACTTTCTCGTTACTCGTGATAATTGGCCACTCCAGGAGGCTTTGGAAACCTTATTCCGTGGGTAACAGTGGGGCATTCTCTAAATTGGATTATCTCTCCGTCGTTTTTGTGAGAAACGACCAAACGCAGTTGCCTATGGATTTATTTAGAATATTAAATAGGCCATAACTTTCTCGTTACTCGTGATAATTGGCCACTCCAGGAGGCTTTGGAAACCTTATTCCATGGGTATCAGTGGGGCATTCTCGAAATTGGATTATCTCTCCGTCGTTTTTGTGAGAAACGACCAAAGTCTTCTGCCTATGGATTTATTTAGAATATTAAAAAGGCCATAACTTTCTCGTTACTCGTGATAATTGGCCACTCTAGAAGGCTTTGGAAACCTTATTTGATGGGTAACAGTTGGGCATTCTCGAAATTGGATTATCTCTCTGTCGTTTTTCTGAAAAATGGCCAAAGGCAGCTGCCTATAGATTTATTTAGAATATTAAAAAGGCCTTAACTTTCTCGTTACTCATGATAATTAGCCACTCCAGAAGGATTTGGGAACCTTATTCCATGGGTAACAGTGGGGCATTCTCGAAATTGGATTATCTCTCCGTTGTTTTTGTGAGAAACGACCAAAGGCAGCTGCCTATGGATTTATTTAGAATATTAAAAAGGCCATAACTTTCTCGTTACTCGTGATAATTGGCCACTCCAGGAGGCTTTGGAAACCTTATTCCATGGGTAACAGTGGGGAATTCTCGAAATTGAATTATCTCTCTGTCGTTTTTCTAAAAAACGGCCAAAGGCAGCTGTCTATAGATTTATTTAGAATATTAAAAAGGCCTTAACTTTCTCGTTACTCGTGATAATTGGCCACTCTAGAAGGCTTTGGAAACCTTATTCCATGGGTAACTGTGGGGCATTCTCGAAATTGGATTATCTCTCCGTCGTTTTTGTGAGAAACGACCAAAGGCAGCTGCTTATGGATTTATTTAGAATATTAAAAAGGCCATAACTTTCTCGGTACTCGTGATAAATGGCCACTCCAGGAGGCTTTGGAAACCTTATTCCATGGGTAACAGTGGGGCATTCTCGAAATTGGATTATCTCTCCGTCGTTTTTGTGAGAAACGACCAAAGTCTTCTGCCTATGGATTTATTTAGAATATTAAAAAGGCCATAACTTTCTCGTTACTCGTGATAATTGACCACTCCAGAAGGCTTTGGAAACCTTATTCGATGGGTAACAGTTGGGCATTCTCGAAATTGGATTATCTCTCTGTCGTTTTTCTGAAAAACGGCCAAAGGCAGCTGCCTACAGATTTATTTAGAATATTAAAAAGGCCTTATCTTTCTCGTTACTCGTGATAATTAGCCACTCCAGAAGAATTTGGAAACCTTATTCCATGGGTAACAGTGGGGCATTCTCGAAATTGGATTATCTCTCCGTCGTTTTTGTGAGAAACGACCAAAGGCTGCTGCCTATGGATTTATTTAGAATATTAAAAAGGCCATAACTTTCTCGTTACTCGTGATAATTGGCCACTCCAGGAGGCTTTGGAAACCTTATTCCATGGGTATCAGTGGGGCATTCTCGAAATTGGATTATCTCTCCGTCGTTTTTGTGAGAAACGACCAAAGGCACCTGCCTATGGATTTATTTAGAATATTAAAAAGGCCATAACTTTCTCGTTACTCGTGATAATTGGCCACTCCAAGAGGCTTTGGAAACCTTATTCCATGGGTAACAGTGGGGCATTCTCGAAATTGGATTATCTCTCCGTCGTTTTTGTGATAAACGACCAAAGGCAGCTAGCTGCCTATGGATTTATTTAAAATATTAAAAAGGCCATAACTTTCTCGTTACTCGTGATAATTGGCCACTCCAGCAAGCTTTGGAAACCTTATTCGATGGGTAACAGTTAGGCATTCTCGAAATTGGATTATCTCTCTGTCGTTTTTCTGAAAAACGATCTAAGGAAACTGCCTATAGATTTATTTAGAATATTAAAAAGGCCTTAACTTTCTCGTTACTCGTGATAATTGGCCACTCCAGAAGGCTTTGGAAACCTTATTTGATGGGTAACAGTTGGGCATTCTCGAAATTGGATTATCTCTCTGTCGTTTTTCTGAAAAACGGCCAAAGGCAGCTGCCTATAGATTTATTTAGAATATTAAAAAGGCCTTAACTTTCTCGTTACTCATGATAATTAGCCACTCCAGAAGGATTTGGGAACCTTATTCCATGGGTAACAGTGGGGCATTCTCGAAATTGGATTATCTCTCCGTTGTTTTTGTGAGAAACGACCAAAGGCAGCTGCCTATGGATTTATTTAGAATATTAAAAAGGCCATAACTTTCTCGTTACTCGTGATAATTGGCCACTCCAGGAGGCTTTGGAAACCTTATTCCATGGGTAACAGTGGGGAATTCTCGAAATTGAATTATCTCTCTGTCGTTTTTCTAAAAAACGGCCAAAGGCAGCTGTCTATAGATTTATTTAGAATATTAAAAAGGCCTTAACTTTCTCGTTACTCGTGATAATTGGCCACTCTAGAAGGCTTTGGAAACCTTATTCCATGGGTAACTGTGGGGCATTCTCGAAATTGGATTATCTCTCCGTCGTTTTTGTGAGAAACGACCAAAGGCAGCTGCTTATGGATTTATATAGAATATTAAAAAGGCCATAACTTTCTCGGTACTCGTGATAATTGGCCACTCCAGGAGGCTTTGGAAACCTTATTCCATGGGTAACAGTGGGGCATTCTCGAAATTGGATTATCTCTCCGTCGTTTTTGTGAGAAACGACCAAAGTCTTCTGCCTATGGATTTATTTAGAATATTAAAAAGGCCATAACTTTCTCGTTACTCGTGATAATTGACCACTCCAGAAGGCTTTGGAAACCTTATTCGATGGGTAACAGTTGGGCATTCTCGAAATTGGATTATCTCTCTGTCGTTTTTCTGAAAAACGGCCAAAGGCATCTGCCTACAGATTTATTTAGAATATTAAAAAGGCCTTATCTTTCTCGTTACTCGTGATAATTAGCCACTCCAGAAGAATTTGGAAACCTTATTCCATGGGTAACAGTGGGGCATTCTCGAAATTGGATTATCTCTCCGTCGTTTTTGTGAGAAACGACCAAAGGCTGCTGCCTATGGATTTATTTAGAATATTAAAAAGGCCATAACTTTCTCGTTACTCGTGATAATTGGCCACTCCAGGAGGCTTTGGAAACCTTATTCCATGGGTATCAGTGGGGCATTCTCGAAATTGGATTATCTCTCCGTCGTTTTTGTGAGAAACGACCAAAGTCTTCTGCCTATGGATTTATTTAGAATATTAAAAAGGCCATAACTTTCTCGTTACTCGTGATAATTGGCCACTCCAGAAGGCTTTGGAAACCTTATTTGATGGGTAACAGTTGGGCATTCTCGAAATTGGATTATCTCTCTGTCGTTTTTCTGAAAAACGGCCAAAGGCAGCCGCCTATAGATTTATTTAGAATATTAAAAAGGCCTTAACTTTCTCGTTACTCATGATAATTAGCCACTCCAGAAGGATTTGGGAACCTTATTCCATGGGTAACAGTGGGGCATTCTCGAAATTGGATTATCTCTCCGTTGTTTTTGTGAGAAACGACCAAAGGCAGCTGCCTATGGATTTATTTAGAATATTAAAAAGGCCATAACTTTCTCGTTACTCGTGATAATTGGCCACTCCAGGAGGCTTTGGAAACCTTATTCCATGGGTAACAGTGGGGAATTCTCGAAATTGAATTATCTCTCTGTCGTTTTTCTAAAAAACGGCCAAAGGCAGCTGTCTATAGATTTATTTAGAATATTAAAAAGGCCTTAACTTTCTCGTTACTCGTGATAATTGGCCACTCCAAGAGGCTTTGGAAACCTTATTCCATGGGTAACAGTGGGGCATTCTCGAAATTGGATTATCTCTCCGTCGTTTTTGTGATAAACGACCAAAGGCAGCTAGCTGCCTATGGATTTATTTAGAATATTAAAAAGGCCATAACTTTCTCGTTACTCGTGATAATTGGCCACTCCAGGAAGCTTTGGAAACCTTATTCGATGGGTAACAGTTAGGCATTCTCGAAATTGGATTATCTCTCTGTCGTTTTTCTGAAAAACGATCTAAGGAAACTGCCTATAGATTTATTTAGAATATTAAAAAGGCCTTAACTTTCTCGTTACTCGTGATAATTGGCCACTCCAGGAGGCTTTTGAAACCTTATTCGATGGGTAACAGTTAGGCATTCTCGAAATTGGATTATCTCTCTGTCGTTTTTCTGAAAAACGATCTAAGGAAACTGCCTATAGATTTATTTAGAATATTAAAAAGGCCATAACTTTCTCGTTACTCGTGATAATTGGCCACTCCAGGAGGCTTTGGAAACCTTATTCCATGGGTATCAGTGGGGCATTCTCGAAATTGGATTATCTCTCCGTCGTTTTTGTGAGAAACGACCAAAGTCTTCTGCCTATGGATTTATTTAGAATATTAAAAAGGCCATAACTTTCTCGTTACTCGTGATAATTGGCCACTCCAGAAGGCTTTGGAAACCTTATTTGATGGGTAACAGTTGGGCATTCTCGAAATTGGATTATCTCTCTGTCGTTTTTCTGAAAAACGGCCAAAGGCAGCTGCCTATAGATTTATTTAGAATATTAAAAAGGCCTTAACTTTCTTGTTACACATGATAATTAGCCACTCCAGAAGGATTTGGGAACCTTATTCCATGGGTAACAGTGGGGCATTCTCGAAATTGGATTATCTCTCCGTTGTTTTTGTGAGAAACGACCAAAGGCAGCTGCCTATGGATTTATTTAGAATATTAAAAAGGCCATAACTTTCTCGTTACTCGTGATAATTGGCCACTCCAGGAGGCTTTGGAAACCTTATTCCATGGGTAACAGTGGGGAATTCTCGAAATTGAATTATCTCTCTGTCGTTTTTCTAAAAAACGGCCAAAGGCAGCTGTCTATAGATTTATTTAGAATATTAAAAAGGCCTTAACTTTCTCGTTACTCGTGATAATTGGCCACTCTAGAAGGCTTTGGAAACCTTATTCCATGGGTAACTGTGGGGCATTCTCGAAATTGGATTATCTCTCCGTCGTTTTTGTGAGAAACGACCAAAGGCAGCTGCTTATGGATTTATATAGAATATTAAAAAGGCCATAACTTTCTCGGTACTCGTGATAATTGGCCACTCCAGGAGGCTTTGGAAACCTTATTCCATGGGTAACAGTGGGGCATTCTCGAAATTGGATTATCTCTCCGTCGTTTTTGTGAGAAACGACCAAAGTCTTCTGCCTATGGATTTATTTAGAATATTAAAAAGGCCATAACTTTCTCGTTACTCGTGATAATTGACCACTCCAGAAGGCTTTGGAAACCTTATTCGATGGGTAACAGTTGGGCATTCTCGAAATTGGATTATCTCTCTGTCGTTTTTCTGAAAAACGGCCAAAGGCATCTGCCTACAGATTTATTTAGAATATTAAAAAGGCCTTATCTTTCTCGTTACTCGTGATAATTAGCCACTCCAGAAGAATTTGGAAACCTTATTCCATGGGTAACAGTGGGGCATTCTCGAAATTGGATTATCTCTCCGTCGTTTTTGTGAGAAACGACCAAAGGCTGCTGCCTATGGATTTATTTAGAATATTAAAAAGGCCATAACTTTCTCGTTACTCGTGATAATTGGCCACTCCAGGAGGCTTTGGAAACCTTATTCCATGGGTATCAGTGGGGCATTCTCGAAATTGGATTATCTCTCCGTCGTTTTTGTGAGAAACGACCAAAGTCTTCTGCCTATGGATTTATTTAGAATATTAAAAAGGCCATAACTTTCTCGTTACTCGTGATAATTGGCCACTCCAGAAGGCTTTGGAAACCTTATTTGATGGGTAACAGTTGGGCATTCTCGAAATTGGATTATCTCTCTGTCGTTTTTCTGAAAAACGGCCAAAGGCAGCCGCCTATAGATTTATTTAGAATATTAAAAAGGCCTTAACTTTCTCGTTACTCATGATAATTAGCCACTCCAGAAGGATTTGGGAACCTTATTCCATGGGTAACAGTGGGGCATTCTCGAAATTGGATTATCTCTCCGTTGTTTTTGTGAGAAACGACCAAAGGCAGCTGCCTATGGATTTATTTAGAATATTAAAAAGGCCATAACTTTCTCGTTACTCGTGATAATTGGCCACTCCAGGAGGCTTTGGAAACCTTATTCCATGGGTAACAGTGGGGAATTCTCGAAATTGAATTATCTCTCTGTCGTTTTTCTAAAAAACGGCCAAAGGCAGCTGTCTATAGATTTATTTAGAATATTAAAAAGGCCTTAACTTTCTCGTTACTCGTGATAATTGGCCACTCCAAGAGGCTTTGGAAACCTTATTCCATGGGTAACAGTGGGGCATTCTCGAAATTGGATTATCTCTCCGTCGTTTTTGTGATAAACGACCAAAGGCAGCTAGCTGCCTATGGATTTATTTAGAATATTAAAAAGGCCATAACTTTCTCGTTACTCGTGATAATTGGCCACTCCAGGAAGCTTTGGAAACCTTATTCGATGGGTAACAGTTAGGCATTCTCGAAATTGGATTATCTCTCTGTCGTTTTTCTGAAAAACGATCTAAGGAAACTGCCTATAGATTTATTTAGAATATTAAAAAGGCCTTAACTTTCTCGTTACTCGTGATAATTGGCCACTCCAGAAGGCTTTGGAAACCTTATTTGATGGGTAACAGTTGGGCATTCTCGAAATTGGATTATCTCTCTGTCGTTTTTCTGAAAAACGGCCAAAGGCAGCTGCCTATAGATTTATTTAGAACATTAAAAAGGCCTTAACTGTCTCGTTACTCATGATAATTAGCCACTCCAGAAGGATTTGGGAACCTTATTCCATGGGTAACAGTGGGGCATTCTCGAAATTGGATTATCTCTCCGTTGTTTTTGTGAGAAACGACCAAAGGCAGCTGCCTATGGATTTATTTAGAATATTAAAAAGGCCATAACTTTCTCGTTACTCGTGATAATTGGCCACTCCAGGAGGCTTTGGAAACCTTATTCCATGGGTAACAGTGGGGCATTCTCGAAATTGGATTATCTCTCCGTCGTTTTTGTGATAAACGACCAAAGGCAGCTAGCTGCCTATGGATTTATTTAGAATATTAAAAAGGCCATAACTTTTTCGTTACTCGTGATAATTGGCCACTCCAGGAAGCTTTGGAAACCTTATTCGATGGGTAACAGTTAGGCATTCTCGAAATTGGATTATCTCTCCGTTGTTTTTGTGAGAAACGACCAAAGGCAGCTGCCTATGGATTTATTTAGAATATTAAAAAGGCCATAACTTTCTCGTTACTCGTGATAATTGCCCACTCCAGAAGGCTTTGGAAACCTTATTCGATGGGTAACAGTTGGGCATTCTCGAAATTGGATTATCTCTCTGTCGTTTTTCTGAAAAACGGCCAAAGGCATCTGCCTACAGATTTATTTAGAATATTAAAAAGGCCTTATCTTTCTCGTTACTCGTGATAATTAGCCACTCCAGAAGAATTTGGAAACCTTATTCCCTGGGTAACAGTGGGGCATTCTCGAAATTGGATTATCTCTCCGTCGTTTTTGTGAGAAACGACCAAAGGCAGTTGCCTATGGATTTATTTAGAATATTAAAAAGGCCATAACTTTCTCGTTACTCGTGATAATTGGCCACTCCAGGAGGCTTTGGAAACCTTATTCCATGGGTATCAGTGGGGCATTCTCGAAATTGGATTATCTCTCCGTCGTTTTGGTGAGAAACAACCAAAGGCAGCTGCCTATGGATTTATTTAGAATATTAAAAATGCTATAACTTTCTCGTTACTCGTGATAATTGGCCACTCCAGGAGGCTTTGGAAACCTTATTCCGTGGGTAACAGTGGGGCATTCTCTAAATTGGATTATCTCCGCGTCGTTTTTGTGAGAAACGACCAAACGCAGTTGCCTATGGATTTATTTAGAATATTAAAAAGGCCATAACTTTCTCGTTACTCGTGATAATTGGCCACTCCAGGAGGCTTTGGAAACCTTATTCGATGGGTAACAGTTGGGCATTCTCGAAATTGGATTATCTCTCTGTCGTTTTTCTGAAAAAACGGCCAAAGGCAGCTGCCTATGGATTTATTTTGAATATTAAAAAGGCCATAACTTTCTCGTTACTCGTGATAATTGGCCACTCCAGGAGGCTTTGGAAACCTTATTCCGTGGGTAACAGTAGGGCATTCTCGAAATTGGATTATCTCTCCGTCGTTTTTGTGAGAAACGACCAAAGGCAGGTGCCTATAGATTTATTTATAATATTAAAAAGGCCATAACTTTCTCGTTACTCGTGATAATTGGCCACTCCAGGAGGCTTTGGAAACCTTATTCGATGGGTAACAGTTGGGCATTCTCGAAATTGGATTATCTCTCTGTCGTTTTTCTGAAAAAACGGCCAAAGGCAGCTGCCTATAGATTTATTTAGAATATTAAAAAGGCCTTAACTTTCTCGTTACTCGTGATAATTGGCCACTCCAGAAGGCTTTGGAAACCTTATTCGATGGGTAACAGTGGGGCATTCTCGAAATTGGATTATCACTCTGTCGTTTTTGTGAGAAACGACCAAAGGCAGTTGCCTATGGATTTATTTAGAATATTAAAAAGGCCATAACTTTCTCGTTACTCGTGATAATTGGCCACTCCAAGAGGCTTTGGAAACCTTATTCGATGGGTAACAGTTGGGCATTCTCGAAATTGGATTATCTCTCCGTCTTTTTTCTGAAAAACGGCCAAAGGCAGCTGCTTATGGAATTATTTAGAATATTAAAAAGGCCATAACTTTCTCGTTACTCGTGATAATTTGCCACTCCAGGAGGCTTTGGAAACCTTATTCCATGGATAACAGTGGGGCATTCTCGAAATTGGATTATCTCTCCGTCGTTTTTGTGAGAAACGGCCAAAGGCAGCTGCCTATGGATTTATTTAGAATATTAAAAAGGCCATAACTTTCTCGTTACTCGTGATAATTGGCCACTCCAAGAGGCTTTGGAAACCTTATTCCATGGGTAACAGTGGGGCATTCTCGAAATTGGATTATCTCTCCGTCGTTTTGGTGAGAAACGACCAAAGGCAGCTGCCTATGGATTTATTTTGAATATTAAAAAGGCCATAACTTTCTCGTTACTCGTGATAATTGGCCACTCCAAGAGGATTTGGAAACCTTATTCCATGGGTAACAGTGGGGCATTCTCGAAATTGGATTATCTCTCCGTCGTTTTGGTGAGAAACGACCAAAGGCAGCTGCCTATGGATTTATTTTGAATATTAAAAAGGCCATAACTTTCTCGTTACTCGTGATAATTGGCCACTCCAGGAGGCTTTGGAAACCTTATTCCGTGGGTAACAGTAGGGCATTCTCGAAATTGGATTATCTCTCCGTCGTTTTTGTGAGAAACGACCAAAGGCAGGTGCCTATAGATTTATTTATAATATTAAAAAGGCCATAACTTTCTCGTTACTCGTGATAATTGGCCACTCCAGGAGGCTTTGGAAACCTTATTCGATGGGTAACAGTTGGGCATTCTCGAAATTGGATTATCTCTCTGTCGTTTTTCTGAAAAAACGGCCAAAGGCAGCTGCCTATAGATTTATTTAGAATATTAAAAAGGCCTTAACTTTCTCGTTACTCGTGATAATTGGCCACTCCAGAAGGCTTTGGAAACCTTATTCGATGGGTAACAGTGGGGCATTCTCGAAATTGGATTATCACTCTGTCGTTTTTGTGAGAAACGACCAAAGGCAGTTGCCTATGGATTTATTTAGAATATTAAAAAGGCCATAACTTTCTCGTTACTCGTGATAATTGGCCACTCCAAGAGGCTTTGGAAACCTTATTCGATGGGTAACAGTGGGGCATTCTCGAAATTGGATTATCTCTCCGTCGTTTTGGTGAGAAACGACCAAAGGCAGCTGCCTATGGATTTATTTTGAATATTAAAAAGGCCATAACTTTCTCGTTACTCGTGATAATTGGCCACTCCAGGAGGCTTTGGAAACCTTATTCCGTGGGTAACAGTAGGGCATTCTCGAAATTGGATTATCTCTCCGTCGTTTTTGTGAGAAACGACCAAAGGCAGGTGCCTATAGATTTATTTATAATATTAAAAAGGCCATAACTTTCTCGTTACTCGTGATAATTGGCCACTCCAGGAGGCTTTGGAAACCTTATTCGATGGGTAACAGTTGGGCATTCTCGAAATTGGATTATCTCTCTGTCGTTTTTCTGAAAAAACGGCCAAAGGCAGCTGCCTATAGATTTATTTAGAATATTAAAAAGGCCTTAACTTTCTCGTTACTCGTGATAATTGGCCACTCCAGAAGGCTTTGGAAACCTTATTCGATGGGTAACAGTGGGGCATTCTCGAAATTGGATTATCACTCTGTCGTTTTTGTGAGAAACGACCAAAGGCAGTTGCCTATGGATTTATTTAGAATATTAAAAAGGCCATAACTTTCTCGTTACTCGTGATAATTGGCCACTCCAAGAGGCTTTGGAAACCTTATTCGATGGGTAACAGTTGGGCATTCTCGAAATTGGATTATCTCTCCGTCTTTTTTCTGAAAAACGGCCAAAGGCAGCTGCTTATGGAATTATTTAGAATATTAAAAAGGCCATAACTTTCTCGTTACTCGTGATAATTTGCCACTCCAGGAGGCTTTGGAAACCTTATTCCATGGATAACAGTGGGGCATTCTCGAAATTGGATTATCTCTCCGTCGTTTTTGTGAGAAACGGCCAAAGGCAGCTGCCTATGGATTTATTTAGAATATTAAAAAGGCCATAACTTTCTCGTTACTCGTGATAATTGGCCACTCCAAGAGGCTTTGGAAACCTTATTCCATGGGTAACAGTGGGGCATTCTCGAAATTGGATTATCTCTCCGTCGTTTTGGTGAGAAACGACCAAAGGCAGCTGCCTATGGATTTATTTTGAATATTAAAAAGGCCATAACTTTCTCGTTACTCGTGATAATTGGCCACTCCAAGAGGATTTGGAAACCTTATTCCATGGGTAACAATGGGGCATTCTCGAAATTGGATTATCTCTCCGTCGTTTTGGTGAGAAACGACCAAAGGCAGCTGCCTATGGATTTATTTTGAATATTAAAAAGGCCATAACTTTCTCGTTACTCGTGATAATTGGCCACTCCAGGAGGCTTTGGAAACCTTATTCCGTGGGTAACAGTAGGGCATTCTCGAAATTGGATTATCTCTCCGTCGTTTTTGTGAGAAACGACCAAAGGCAGGTGCCTATAGATTTATTTATAATATTAAAAAGGCCATAACTTTCTCGTTACTCGTGATAATTGGCCACTCCAGGAGGCTTTGGAAACCTTATTCGATGGGTAACAGTTGGGCATTCTCGAAATTGGATTATCTCTCTGTCGTTTTTCTGAAAAAACGGCCAAAGGCAGCTGCCTATAGATGTATTTAGAATATTAAAAAGGCCTTAACTTTCTCGTTACTCGTGATAATTGGCCACTCCAGAAGGCTTTGGAAACCTTATTCGATGGGTAACAGTGGGGCATTCTCGAAATTGGATTATCACTCTGTCGTTTTTGTGAGAAACGACCAAAGGCAGTTGCCTATGGATTTATTTAGAATATTAAAAAGGCCATAACTTTCTCGTTACTCGTGATAATTTGCCACTCCAGGAGGCTTTGGAAACCTTATTCCATGGATAATAGTGGGGCATTCTTGAAATTGGATTATCTCTCCGTCGTTTTTGTGAGAAACGGCCAAAGGCTGCTGCCTATGGATTTATTTAGAATATTAAAAAGGCCATAACTTTCTCGTTACTCGTGATAATTGGCCACTCCAGGAGGCTTTGGAAACCTTATTCCATGGGTATCAGTGGGGCATTCTCGAAATTGGATTATCTCTCCGTCGTTTTTGTGAGAAACGACCAAAGGCACCTGCCTATGGATTTATTTAGAATATTAAAAAGGCCATAACTTTCTCGTTACTCGTGATAATTGGCCACTCCAAGAGGCTTTGGAAACCTTATTCCATGGGTAACAGTGGGGCATTCTCGAAATTGGATTATCTCTCCGTCGTTTTTGTGATAAACGACCAAAGGCAGCTAGCTGCCTATGGATTTATTTAGAATATTAAAAAGGCCATAACTTTCTCGTTACTCGTGATAATTGGCCACTCCAGGAAGCTTTGGAAACCTTATTCGATGGGTAACAGTTAGGCATTCTCGAAATTGGATTATCTCTCTGTCGTTTTTCTGAAAAACGACCTAAGGAAACTGCCTATAGATTTATTTAGAATATTAAAAAGGCCTTAACTTTCTCGTTACTCGTAATAATTGGCCACTCCAGAAGGCTTTGGAAACCTTATTTGATGGGTAACAGTTGGGCATTCTCGAAATTGGATTATCTCTCTGTCGTTTTTCTGAAAAACGGCCAAAGGCAGCTGCCTATAGATTTATTTAGAATATTAAAAAGGCCTTAACTTTCTCGTTACTCATGATAATTAGCCACTCCAGAAGGATTTGGGAACCTTATTCCATGGGTAACAGTGGGGCATTCTCGAAATTGGATTATCTCTCCGTTGTTTTTGTGAGAAACGACCAAAGGCAGCTGCCTATGGATTTATTTAGAATATTAAAAAGGCCATAACTTTCTCGTTACTCGTGATAATTGGCCACTCCAGGAGGCTTTGGAAACCTTATTCCATGGGTAACAGTGGGGAATTCTCGAAATTGGATTATCTCTCCGTCGTTTTTGTGAGAAACGACCAAAGGCAGTTGCCTATGGATTTATTTAGAATATTAAAAAGGCCATAACTTTCTCGTTACTCGTGATAATTGGCCACTCCAGGAGGCTTTGGAAACCTTATTCCATGGGTATCAGTGGGGCATTCTCGAAATTGGATTATCTCTCCGTCGTTTTGGTGAGAAACGACCAAAGGCAGCTGCCTATGGATTTATTTAGAATATTAAAAATGCCATAACTTTCTCGTTACTCGTGATAATTGGCCACTCCAGGAGGCTTTGGAAACCTTATTCCGTGGGTAACAGTGGGGCATTCTCTAAATTGGATTATCTCTCCGTCGTTTTTGTGAGAAACGACCAAACGCAGTTGCCTATGGATTTATTTAGAATATTAAAAAGGCCATAACTTTCTCGTTACTCGTGATAATTGGCCACTCCAGGAGGCTTTGGAAACCTTATTCCATGGGTATCAGTGGGGCATTCTCGAAATTGGATTATCTCTCTGTCGTTTTTCTGAAAAAACGGCCAAAGGCAGCTGCCTATAGATTTATTTAGAATATTAAAAAGGCCTTAACTTTCTCGTTACTCGTGATAATTGGCCACTCCAGAAGGCTTTGGAAACCTTATTCGATGGGTAACAGTGGGGCATTCTCGAAATTGGATTATCACTCTGTCGTTTTTGTGAGAAACGACCAAAGGCAGTTGCCTATGGATTTATTTAGAATATTAAAAAGGCCATAACTTTCTCGTTACTCGTGATAATTGGCCACTCCAAGAGGCTTTGGAAACCTTATTCGATGGGTAACAGTTGGGCATTCTCGAAATTGGATTATCTCTCCGTCTTTTTTCTGAAAAACGGCCAAAGGCAGCTGCTTATGGAATTATTTAGAATATTAAAAAGGCCATAACTTTCTCGTTACTCGTGATAATTTGCCACTCCAGGAGGCTTTGGAAACCTTATTCCATGGATAACAGTGGGGCATTCTCGAAATTGGATTATCTCTCCGTCGTTTTTGTGAGAAACGGCCAAAGGCAGCTGCCTATGGATTTATTTAGAATATTAAAAAGGCCATAACTTTCTCGTTACTCGTGATAATTGGCCACTCCAAGAGGCTTTGGAAACCTTATTCCATGGGTAACAGTGGGGCATTCTCGAAATTGGATTATCTCTCCGTCGTTTTGGTGAGAAACGACCAAAGGCAGCTGCCTATGGATTTATTTTGAATATTAAAAAGGCCATAACTTTCTCGTTACTCGTGATAATTGGCCACTCCAAGAGGATTTGGAAACCTTATTCCATGGGTAACAATGGGGCATTCTCGAAATTGGATTATCTCTCCGTCGTTTTGGTGAGAAACGACCAAAGGCAGCTGCCTATGGATTTATTTTGAATATTAAAAAGGCCATAACTTTCTCGTTACTCGTGATAATTGGCCACTCCAGGAGGCTTTGGAAACCTTATTCCGTGGGTAACAGTAGGGCATTCTCGAAATTGGATTATCTCTCCGTCGTTTTTGTGAGAAACGACCAAAGGCAGGTGCCTATAGATTTATTTATAATATTAAAAAGGCCATAACTTTCTCGTTACTCGTGATAATTGGCCACTCCAGGAGGCTTTGGAAACCTTATTCGATGGGTAACAGTTGGGCATTCTCGAAATTGGATTATCTCTCTATCGTTTTTCTGAAAAAACGGCCAAAGGCAGCTGCCTATAGATTTATTTAGAATATTAAAAAGGCCTTAACTTTCTTGTTACTCGTGATAATTGGCCACTCCAGAAGGCTTTGGAAACCTTATTCGATGGGTAACAGTGGGGCATTCTCGAAATTGGATTATCACTCTGTCGTTTTTGTGAGAAACGACCAAAGGCAGTTGCCTATGGATTTATTTAGAATATTAAAAAGGCCATAACTTTCTCGTTACTCGTGATAATTTGCCACTCCAGGAGGCTTTGGAAACCTTATTCCATGGATAATAGTGGGGCATTCTTGAAATTGGATTATCTCTCCGTCGTTTTTGTGAGAAACGGCCAAAGGCTGCTGCCTATGGATTTATTTAGAATATTAAAAAGGCCATAACTTTCTCGTTACTCGTGATAATTGGCCACTCCAGGAGGCTTTGGAAACCTTATTCCATGGGTATCAGTGGGGCATTCTCGAAATTGGATTATCTCTCCGTCGTTTTTGTGAGAAACGACCAAAGGCACCTGCCTATGGATTTATTTAGAATATTAAAAAGGCCATAACTTTCTCGTTACTCGTGATAATTGGCCACTCCAAGAGGCTTTGGAAACCTTATTCCATGGGTAACAGTGGGGCATTCTCGAAATTGGATTATCTCTCCGTCGTTTTTGTGATAAACGACCAAAGGCAGCTAGCTGCCTATGGATTTATTTAGAATATTAAAAAGGCCATAACTTTCTCGTTACTCGTGATAATTGGCCACTCCAGGAAGCTTTGGAAACCTTATTCGATGGGTAACAGTTAGGCATTCTCGAAATTGGATTATCTCTCTGTCGTTTTTCTGAAAAACGACCTAAGGAAACTGCCTATAGATTTATTTAGAATATTAAAAAGGCCTTAACTTTCTCGTTACTCGTAATAATTGGCCACTCCAGAAGGCTTTGGAAACCTTATTTGATGGGTAACAGTTGGGCATTCTCGAAATTGGATTATCTCTCTGTCGTTTTTCTGAAAAACGGCCAAAGGCAGCTGCCTATAGATTTATTTAGAATATTAAAAAGGCCTTAACTTTCTCGTTACTCATGATAATTAGCCACTCCAGAAGGATTTGGGAACCTTATTCCATGGGTAACAGTGGGGCATTCTCGAAATTGGATTATCTCTCCGTTGTTTTTGTGAGAAACGACCAAAGGCAGCTGCCTATGGATTTATTTAGAATATTAAAAAGGCCATAACTTTCTCGTTACTCGTGATAATTGGCCACTCCAGGAGGCTTTGGAAACCTTATTCCATGGGTATCAGTGGGGCATTCTCGAAATTGGATTATCTCTCTGTCGTTTTTCTGAAAAAACGGCCAAAGGCAGCTGCCTATAGATTTATTTAGAATATTAAAAAGGCCTTAACTTTCTCGTTACTCGTGATAATTGGCCACTCCAGAAGGCTTTGGAAACCTTATTCGATGGGTAACAGTGGGGCATTCTCGAAATTGGATTATCACTCTGTCGTTTTTGTGAGAAACGACCAAAGGCAGTTGCCTATGGATTTATTTAGAATATTAAAAAGGCCATAACTTTCTCGTTACTCGTGATAATTGGCCACTCCAAGAGGCTTTGGAAACCTTATTCGATGGGTAACAGTTGGGCATTCTCGAAATTGGATTATCTCTCCGTCTTTTTTCTGAAAAACGGCCAAAGGCAGCTGCTTATGGAATTATTTAGAATATTAAAAAGGCCATAACTTTCTCGTTACTCGTGATAATTTGCCACTCCAGGAGGCTTTGGAAACCTTATTCCATGGATAACAGTGGGGCATTCTCGAAATTGGATTATCTCTCCGTCGTTTTTGTGAGAAACGGCCAAAGGCAGCTGCCTATGGATTTATTTAGAATATTAAAAAGGCCATAACTTTCTCGTTACTCGTGATAATTGGCCACTCCAAGAGGCTTTGGAAACCTTATTCCATGGGTAACAGTGGGGCATTCTCGAAATTGGATTATCTCTCCGTCGTTTTGGTGAGAAACGACCAAAGGCAGCTGCCTATGGATTTATTTTGAATATTAAAAAGGCCATAACTTTCTCGTTACTCGTGATAATTGGCCACTCCAAGAGGATTTGGAAACCTTATTCCATGGGTAACAATGGGGCATTCTCGAAATTGGATTATCTCTCCGTCGTTTTGGTGAGAAACGACCAAAGGCAGCTGCCTATGGATTTATTTTGAATATTAAAAAGGCCATAACTTTCTCGTTACTCGTGATAATTGGCCACTCCAGGAGGCTTTGGAAACCTTATTCCGTGGGTAACAGTAGGGCATTCTCGAAATTGGATTATCTCTCCGTCGTTTTTGTGAGAAACGACCAAAGGCAGGTGCCTATAGATTTATTTATAATATTAAAAAGGCCATAACTTTCTCGTTACTCGTGATAATTGGCCACTCCAGGAGGCTTTGGAAACCTTATTCGATGGGTAACAGTTGGGCATTCTCGAAATTGGATTATCTCTCTATCGTTTTTCTGAAAAAACGGCCAAAGGCAGCTGCCTATAGATTTATTTAGAATATTAAAAAGGCCTTAACTTTCTTGTTACTCGTGATAATTGGCCACTCCAGAAGGCTTTGGAAACCTTATTCGATGGGTAACAGTGGGGCATTCTCGAAATTGGATTATCACTCTGTCGTTTTTGTGAGAAACGACCAAAGGCAGTTGCCTATGGATTTATTTAGAATATTAAAAAGGCCATAACTTTCTCGTTACTCGTGATAATTTGCCACTCCAGGAGGCTTTGGAAACCTTATTCCATGGATAATAGTGGGGCATTCTTGAAATTGGATTATCTCTCCGTCGTTTTTGTGAGAAACGGCCAAAGGCTGCTGCCTATGGATTTATTTAGAATATTAAAAAGGCCATAACTTTCTCGTTACTCGTGATAATTGGCCACTCCAGGAGGCTTTGGAAACCTTATTCCATGGGTATCAGTGGGGCATTCTCGAAATTGGATTATCTCTCCGTCGTTTTTGTGAGAAACGACCAAAGGCACCTGCCTATGGATTTATTTAGAATATTAAAAAGGCCATAACTTTCTCGTTACTCGTGATAATTGGCCACTCCAAGAGGCTTTGGAAACCTTATTCCATGGGTAACAGTGGGGCATTCTCGAAATTGGATTATCTCTCCGTCGTTTTTGTGATAAACGACCAAAGGCAGCTAGCTGCCTATGGATTTATTTAGAATATTAAAAAGGCCATAACTTTCTCGTTACTCGTGATAATTGGCCACTCCAGGAAGCTTTGGAAACCTTATTCGATGGGTAACAGTTAGGCATTCTCGAAATTGGATTATCTCTCTGTCGTTTTTCTGAAAAACGACCTAAGGAAACTGCCTATAGATTTATTTAGAATATTAAAAAGGCCTTAACTTTCTCGTTACTCGTAATAATTGGCCACTCCAGAAGGCTTTGGAAACCTTATTTGATGGGTAACAGTTGGGCATTCTCGAAATTGGATTATCTCTCTGTCGTTTTTCTGAAAAACGGCCAAAGGCAGCTGCCTATAGATTTATTTAGAATATTAAAAAGGCCTTAACTTTCTCGTTACTCATGATAATTAGCCACTCCAGAAGGATTTGGGAACCTTATTCCATGGGTAACAGTGGGGCATTCTCGAAATTGGATTATCTCTCCGTTGTTTTTGTGAGAAACGACCAAAGGCAGCTGCCTATGGATTTATTTAGAATATTAAAAAGGCCATAACTTTCTCGTTACTCGTGATAATTGGCCACTCCAGGAGGCTTTGGAAACCTTATTCCATGGGTAACAGTGGGGAATTCTCGAAATTGGATTATCTCTCCGTCGTTTTTGTGAGAAACGACCAAAGGCAGTTGCCTATGGATTTATTTAGAATATTAAAAAGGCCATAACTTTCTCGTTACTCGTGATAATTGGCCACTCCAGGAGGCTTTGGAAACCTTATTCCATGGGTATCAGTGGGGCATTCTCGAAATTGGATTATCTCTCCGTCGTTTTGGTGAGAAACGACCAAAGGCAGCTGCCTATGGATTTATTTAGAATATTAAAAATGCCATAACTTTCTCGTTACTCGTGATAATTGGCCACTCCAGGAGGCTTTGGAAACCTTATTCCGTGGGTAACAGTGGGGCATTCTCTAAATTGGATTATCTCTCCGTCGTTTTTGTGAGAAACGACCAAACGCAGTTGCCTATGGATTTATTTAGAATATTAAAAAGGCCATAACTTTCTCGTTACTCGTGATAATTGGCCACTCCAGGAGGCTTTGGAAACCTTATTCCATGGGTATCAGTGGGGCATTCTCGAAATTGGATTATCTCTCCGTCGTTTTGGTGAGAAACGACCAAAGGCAACTGCCTATGGATTTATTTTGAATATTAAAAAGGCCATAACTTTCTCGTTACTCGTGATAATTGGCCACTCCAGGAGGCTTTGGAAACCTTATTCCGTGGGTAACAGTAGGGCATTCTCGAAATTGGATTATCTCTCCGTCGTTTTTGTGAGAAACGACCAAAGGCAGGTGCCTATAGATTTATTTATAATATTAAAAAGGCCATAACTTTCTCGTTACTCGTGATAATTGGCCACTCCAGGAGGCTTTGGAAACCTTATTCGATGGGTAACAGTTGGGCATTCTCGAAATTGGATTATCTCTCTGTCGTTTTTCTGAAAAAACGGCCAAAGGCAGCTGCCTATAGATTTATTTAGAATATTAAAAAGGCCTTAACTTTCTCGTTACTCGTGATAATTGGCCACTCCAGAAGGCTTTGGAAACCTTATTCGATGGGTAACAGTGGGGCATTCTCGAAATTGGATTATCACTCCGTCGTTTTGGTGAGAAACGACCAAAGGCAGCTGCCTATGGATTTATTTTGAATATTAAAAAGGCCATAACTTTCTCGTTACTCGTGATAATTGGCCACTCCAGGAGGCTTTGGAAACCTTATTCCATGGGTATCAGCGGGGCATTCTCGAAATTGGATTATCTCTCCGTCGTTTTGGTGAGAAACGACCAAAGGCAGCTGCCTATGGATTTATTTAGAATATTAAAAATGCCATAACTTTCTCGTTACTCGTGATAATTAGCCACTCCAGAAGAATTTGGAAACCTTATTCCATGGGTAACAGTGGGGCATTCTCGAAATTAGATTATCTCTCCGTCGTTTTTGTGATAAACGACCAAAGGCTGCTGCCTATGGATTTATTTAGAATATTAAAAAGGCCATAACTTTCTCGTTACTCGTGATAATTGGCCACTCCAGGAGGCTTTGGAAACCTTATTCCGTGGGTAACAGTAGGGCATTCTCTAAATTGGATTATCTCTCCGTCGTTTTTGTGAGAAACGACCAAAGGCAGTTGCCTATGGATTTATTTAGAATATTAAAAAGGCCATAACTTTCTCGTTACTCGTGATAATTGGCCACTCCAGGAGGCTTTGGAAACCTTATTCCATGGGTATCAGTGGGGCATTCTCGAAATTGGATTATCTCTCCGTCGTTTTGGTGAGAAACGACCAAAGGCAGCTGCCTATGGATTTATTTAGAATATTAAAAATGCCATAACTTTCTCGTTACTCGTGATAATTGGCCACTCCAGGAGGCTTTGGAAACCTTATTCCGTGGGTAACAGTGGGGCATTCTCTAAATTGGATTATCTCTCCGTCGTTTTTGTGAGAAACGACCAAACGCAGTTGCCTATGGATTTATTTAGAATATTAAAAAGGCCATAACTTTCTCGTTACTCGTGATAATTGGCCACTCCAGGAGGCTTTGGAAACCTTATTCCATGGGTATCAGTGGGGCATTCTCGAAATTGGATTATCTCTCCGTCGTTTTGGTGAGAAACGACCAAAGGCAGCTGCCTATGGATTTATTTTGAATATTAAAAAGGCCATAACTTTCTCGTTACTCGTGATAATTGGCCACTCCAGGAGGCTTTGGAAACCTTATTCGATGGGTAACAGTTGGGCATTCTCGAAATTGGATTATCTCTCTGTCGTTTTTCTGAAAAAACGGCCAAAGGCAGCTGCCTATAGATTTATTTAGAATATTAAAAAGGCCTTAACTTTCTCGTTACTCGTGATAATTGGCCACTCCAGAAGGCTTTGGAAACCTTATTCGATGGGTAACAGTGGGGCATTCTCGAAATTGGATTATCACTCTGTCGTTTTTGTGAGAAACGACCAAAGGCAGTTGTCTATGGATTTATTTAGAATATTAAAAAGGCCATAACTTTCTAGTTACTCGTGATAATTGGCCACTCCAAGAGGCTTTGGAAACCTTATTCGATGGGTAACAGTTGGGCATTCTCGAAATTGGATTATCTCTCCGTCTTTTTTCTGAAAAACGGCCAAAGGCTGCTGCCTATGGATTTATTTAGAATATTAAAAAGGCCATAACTTTCTCGTTACTCGTGATAATTGGCCACTCCAGGAGGCTTTGGAAACCTTATTCCATGGGTATCAGTGGGGCATTCTCGAAATTGGATTATCTCTCCGTCGTTTTGGTGAGAAACGACCAAAGGCAACTGCCTATGGATTTATTTAGAATATTAAAAAGGCCATAACATTCTCGTTACTCGTGATAATTGGCCACTCCAGGAGGCTTTGGAAACCTTATTCTGTGGGTAACAGTGTGGCATTCTCGAAATTGGATTATCTCTCCGTCGTTTTTGTGAGAAACGACCAAAGGCAGTTGCCTATAGATTTATTTATAATATTAAAAAGGCCATAACTTTCTTGTTACTCGTGATAATTGGCCACCCCAGGAGGCTTTGGAAACCTTATTCGATGGGTAACAGTTGGGCATTCTCGAAATTTGATTATCTCTCCTTCGTTTTTGTGAGAAACGACCAAAGGCGGCTGCCTATGGATTTATTTAGAATATTAAAAAGGCCATAACTTTCTCGTTACTCGTGATAATTGGCCACTCCAGAAGGCTTTGGAAACCTTATTCGATGGGTAACAGTTGGGCATTCTCGAAATTGGATTATCTCTCTGTCGTTTTTCGGAAAAACGGCCAAAGGCATCTGCCTACAGATTTATTTAGAATATTAAAAAGGCCTTATCTTTCTCGTTACTCGTGATAATTAGCCACTCCAGAAGAATTTGGAAACCTTATTCCATGGGTAACAGTGGGGCATTCTCGAAATTGGATTATCTCTCCGTCGTTTTTGGGAGAAACGACCAAAGGCTGCTGCCTATGGATTTATTTAGAATATTAAAAAGGCCATAACTTTCTCGTTACTCGTGATAATTGGCCACTCCAGGAGGCTTTGGAAACCTTATTCCGTGGGTAACAGTAGGGCATTCTCGAAATTGGATTATCTCTCCGTCGTTTTTGTGAGAAACGACCAAAGGCAGGTGCCTATAGATTTATTTATAATATTAAAAAGGCCATAACTTTCTCGTTACTCGTGATAATTGGCCACTCCAGGAGGCTTTGGAAACCTTATTCGATGGGTATCAGTGGGGCATTCTCGAAATTGGATTATCTCTCCGTCGTTTTGGTGAGAAACGACCAAAGGCAGCTGCCTATGGATTTATTTTGAATATTAAAAAGGCCATAACTTTCTCGTTACTCGTGATAATTGGCCACTCCAGGAGGCTTTGGAAACCTTATTCGATGGGTAACAGTTGGGCATTCTCGAAATTGGATTATCTCTCCGTCGTTTTAGTGAGAAACGACCAAAGGCAGCCGCCTATGGATTTATTTTGAATATTAAAAAGGCCATAACTTTCTCGTTACTCGTGATAATTGGCCACTCCAGGAGGCTTTGGAAACTTTATTCCGTGGGTATCAGTGGGGCAATCTCGAAATTGGATTATCTCTCCGACGTTTTAGTGAGAAACGACCAAAGGCAGCCGCCTATGGATTTATTTTGAATATTAAAAAGGCCATAACTTTCTCGTTACTCGTGATAATTGGCCACTCCAGGAGGCTTTGGAAACTTTATTCCGTGGGTATCAGTGGGGCAATCTCGGAATTGGATTATCTCTCCGTCGTTTTAGTGAGAAACGACCAAAGGCAGCCGCCTATGGATTTATTTTGAATATTAAAAAGGCCATAACTTTCTCGTTACTCATGATAATTGGCCACTCCAGGACGCTTTGGAAACCTTATTCCATGGGTAACAGTGGGGCATTCTCGAAATTGGATTATCTCTCCGTCGTTTTTCTGAGATACGACCAAAGGCAGCTGCCTATGGATTTATTTAGAATATTAAAAAGGCCATAACTTTCTTGTTACTTGTGATAATTGGCCACTCCAGGAGGCTTTGGAAACCTTATTCCATGGGCAACAGTGGGTGATACGCCCAGATTTTGCACTGTTTTAAGGCCATTATTTGGCCCGTTTTTTATATCAAAATCACTCTACATGTCCATTATTTGCATATTCTATACATTTTGGTATTTTGACGTGTTTTGTGAGAAATGTGTATATTTGAGCCGAAAAGGGGAGTAGAAACGCATAGTCTGGAAATCTGGAGTCAGACAGCGATCAGCGACCGCCGCGAAGTTGTACGGCGACCGCCGGCGCCCGGCGGTCAGAGCCATGTGGCGGCCCGCCTCGGAAATTTACGCTAGGAGAAGAGTCTCGCCCGGCGACCGCCGGAGGACATGTGGCGGTCCGCCACCGAAGGGTCAGAGTTTCTGGACTCCAACGCGGCGACCGCCGGCCAAGGTGCGGCGGCCCGCCGGAGAAAGGCGGCGAATCTGACCAGCCTTAGATTTGCTCCAAGATTTACCAAATTTTGAAGATCTTTTCCTTCTATGATGAGGAATAATCTTCCCCTATAAATAGGACCTCAAGCTTCATAAAAAAAAAAGGGTTTTTTTTCACACATCAAGAACACATTCATAGAGAAAGAGAGTGACTACTTGCAACATTCATAGAGATCAAAAGCTAGAGTACTTCAATCGTGCAAGGAGTTGGAGAAGGATTTCAAGAACATCAAGAACGACAAGGATTCAACCTACGGGTTTTATTTGCTTTAGTTTTATGTTCAAATTGTTTTCCCTTCAATCTATGTTTTTAGTTTATTCAGTCATGTGTAACTAAACTCATAGGATTCTAGGGATGTGTTAGTAGCAACTTTGGTTATACAATTCCGTTTTCTATTTAATATCCGTTTTGTTTTCACTTTGTTTTTTCCCTAAGTTAATCATGATGCTTCATAATTGAGTGACACAATTATGTATGATTCAATACAACTTGTTTCATAACTGTGACAGAGTTCTAGCGAGTTAGATCCACTTAGTAGACACTACAGTTAGCTTCCTTTAAAACGGCACTGTTAATTGAGAGTGAGGACTTTTCAAGGGTCTTAGGAGCTTTTTGGAGTTACGTGTTAGGATTGACAACCCTAATGTTAGTAATCAACGTTTGTATCGCATGAGCATAAGCTAGGTGACTCGTCCTTTCAAAGTATTAACTGTGCTTAGGATATTGTAGTTTGGAATTTGTATAACCATAAAAGTGAAAGCACATCCCTGGAATTCCCCTTATCTCTATACTTTTCTCTCCGTGATTTGCTTGCATTTAGTTGTTTACTGTTTTTAATATTTACTGTTTTCAAAAGTCTTCAAAAATTCTTGTTTCTCCAGATAGTAATTGAGTTATAGTAGAAGATAGACACTCTGTGTACATCTTCCCCGTGTTCGATACCCGGTAATAACCTTTTGCTATACTATACCTACTCTGTATAGTTGCAGGTATTTATAGTGCAAATAAAAAGTGCATCAGTGGGGCATTCTCGAAATTGGATTATCTTTCCGTCGTTTTTGTGAGAAACGACCAAAGGAGCTGCCTATGGATTTATTTAGAATATTAAAAAGGCCATAACTTTCTCGTTACTCATGATAATTGGCCACTCCAGGAGGCTTTGGAAACCTTATTCGATGGGTAACAATTAGGCATTCTCGAAATTGAATTATCTCTCTGTCGTTTTTCTGAAAAACTACCTAAGGCAGCTGCCTATAGATTTATTTAGAATATTAAAAAGGCCCTAACTTTCTCGTTACTCGTGATAATTGGCCACTCCAGGAGGCTTTGGAAACCTTATTCCATGGGTAACAGTGGGGAATTCTCGAAATTGGATTATCTCTCTGTCGTTTTTCTGAAAAACGGCCAAAGGCAGCTGCCTATAGATTTATTTAGAATATTAAAAAGGCCTTAACTTTCTCGTTACTCGTGATAATTGGCCACTCCAGAAGAATTTGGAAACCTTATTCCATGGGTAACAGTGGGGCAGTCTCGAAATTGGATTATCTCTCCGTCGTTTTTGTGATAAACGACCAAAGGCTCCTGCCTATGGATTTATTTAGAATATTAAAAAGGCCATAACTTTCTCGTTACTCGTGATAATTGGCCACTCCAGGAGGCTTTGGAAACCTTATTCCGTGGGTAACAGTGGGGCATTCTCTAAATTGGATTATCTCTCCGTCGTTTTTGTGAGAAACGACCAAAGGCAGTTGCCTATGGATTTATTTAGAATATTAAAAATGCCATAACTTTCTCGTTACTCGTGATAATTGGCCACTCCAGGAGGCTTTGGAAACCTTATTCCGTGGGTATCAGTTGGGCATTCTCGAAATTGGATTATCTCTCCGTCGTTTTGGTGAGAAACGACCAAAGGCAGCTGCCTATGGATTTATTTTGAATATTAAAAAGGCCATAACTTTCTCGTTACTCGTGATAATTGGCCACTCCAGGAGGCTTTGGAAACCTTATTCCGTGGGTAACAGTAGGGCATTCTCGAAATTGGATTATCTCTCCGTCGTTTTTGTGAGAAACGACCAAAGGCGGGTGCCTATAGATTTATTTATAATATTAAAAAGGCCATAACTTTCTCGATACTCGTGATAATTGGCCACTCCAGGAGGCTTTGGAAACCTTATTCGATGGGTAACAGTTGGGCATTCTCGAAATTGGATTATCTCTCTGTCGTTTTTCTGAAAAAACGGCCAAAGGCAGCTGCCTATAGATTTATTTAGAATATTAAAAAGGCCTTAACTTTCTCGTTACTCGTGATAATTGGCCACTCCAGAAGGCTTTGGAAACCTTATTCGATGGGTAACAGTGGGGCATTCTCGAAATTGGATTATCACTCTGTCGTTTTTGTGAGAAACGACCAAAGGCAGTTGCCTATGGATTTATTTAGAATATTAAAAAGGCCATAACTTTCTCGTTACTCGTGATAATTGGCCACTCCAAGAGGCTTTGGAAACCTTATTCGATGGGTAACAGTTGGGCATTCTCGAAATTGGATTATCTCTCCGTCTTTTTTCTGAAAAATGGCCAAAGGCAGCTGCTTATGGAATTATTTAGAATATTAAAAAGGCCATAACTTTCTCGTTACTCGTGATAATTTGCCACTCCAGGAGGCTTTGGAAACCTTATTCCATGGATAACAGTGGGGCATTCTCGAAATTGGATTATCTCTCCGTCGTTTTTGTGAGAAACGGCCAAAGGCTGCTGCCTATGGATTTATTTAGAATATTAAAAAGGCCATAACTTTCTCGTTACTCGTGATAATTGGCCACTCCAGGAGGCTTTGGAAACCTTATTCCGTGGGTAACAGTAGGGCATTCTCGAAATTGGATTATCTCTCCGTCGTTTTGGTGAGAAACGACCAAAGGCAACTGCCTATAGATTTATTTAGAATATTAAAAAGGCCATAACTTTCTCGTTACTCGTGATAATTGGCCACTCCAGGAGGCTTTGGAAACCTTATTCGATGGGTAACAGTTGGGCATTCTCGAAATTGGATTATCTCTCCGTCGTTTTTGTGAGAAACGGCCAAAGGCAGCTGCCTATAGATTTATTTATAATATTAAAAAGGCCTTAACTTTCTCGTTACTCGTGATAATTGGCCACTCCAGAAGGCTTTGGAAACCTTATTCCGTGGGTATCAGTGGGGCAATCTCGAAATTGGATTATCTCTCCGTCGTTTTAGTGAGAAACGACCAAAGGCAGCCGCCTATGGATTTATTTTGAATATTAAAAAGGCCATAACTTTCTCGTTACTCGTGATAATTGGCCACTCCAGGAGGCTTTGGAAACTTTATTCCGTGGGTATCAGTGGGGCAATCTCGAAATTGGATTATCTCTCCGTCGTTTTAGTGAGAAACGACCAAAGGCAGCCGCCTATGGATTTATTTTGAATATTAAAAAGGCCATAACTTTCTCGTTACTCGTGATAATTGGCCACTCCAGGAGGCTTTGGAAACTTTATTCCGTGGGTATCAGTGGGGCAATCTCGGAATTGGATTATCTCTCCGTCGTTTTAGTGAGAAACGACCAAAGGCAGCCGCCTATGGATTTATTTTGAATATTAAAAAGGCCATAACTTTCTCGTTACTCATGATAATTGGCCACTCCAGGACGCTTTGGAAACCTTATTCCATGGGTAACAGTGGGGCATTCTCGAAATTGGATTATCTCTCCGTCGTTTTTCTGAGATACGACCAAAGGCAGCTGCCTATGGATTTATTTAGAATATTAAAAAGGCCATAACTTTCTTGTTACTTGTGATAATTGGCCACTCCAGGAGGCTTTGGAAACCTTATTCCATGGGCAACAGTGGGTGATACGCCCAGATTTTGCACTGTTTTAAGGCCATTATTTGGCCCGTTTTTTATATCAAAATCACTCTACATGTCCATTATTTGCATATTCTATACATTTTGGTATTTTGACGTGTTTTGTGAGAAATGTGTATATTTGAGCCGAAAAGGGGAGTAGAAACGCATAGTCTGCAAAACTGGAGTCAGACAGCGATCAGCGACCGCCGCGAAGTTGTACGGCGACCGCCGGCGCCCGGCGGTCAGAGCCATGTGGCGGCCCGCCTCGGAAATTTACGCTAGGAGAAGAGTCTCGCCCGGCGACCGCCGGAGGACATGTGGCGGTCCGCCACCGAAGGGTCAGAGTCTCTGGACTCCAACGCGGCGACCGCCGGCCAAGGTGCGGCGGCCCGCCGGAGAAAGGCGGCGAATCTGACCAGCCTTAGATTTGCTCCAAGATTTACCAAATTTTGAAGATCTTTTCCTTCTATGATGAGGAATAATCTTCCCCTATAAATAGGACCTCAAGCTTCATAAAAAAAAAAGGGTTTTTTTTTCACACATCAAGAACACATTCATAGAGAAAGAGAGTGACTACTTGCAACATTCATAGAGATCAAAAGCTAGAGTACTTCAATCGTGCAAGGAGTTGGAGAAGGATTTCAAGAACATCAAGAACGACAAGGATTCAACCTACGGGTTTTATTTGCTTTAGTTTTATGTTCAAATTGTTTTCCCTTCAATCTATGTTTTTAGTTTATTCAGTCATGTGTAACTAAACTCATAGGATTCTAGGGATGTGTTAGTAGCAACTTTGGTTATACAATTCCGTTTTCTATTTAATATCCGTTTTGTTTTCACTTTGTTTTTTCCCTAAGTTAATCATGATGCTTCATAATTGAGTGACACAATTATGTATGATTCAATACAACTTGTTTCATAACTGTGACAGAGTTCTAGCGAGTTAGATCCACTTAGTAGACACTACAGTTAGCTTCCTTTAAAACGGCACTGTTAATTGAGAGTGAGGACTTTTCAAGGGTCTTAGGAGCTTTTTGGAGTTACGTGTTAGGATTGACAACCCTAATGTTAGTAATCAACGTTTGTATCGCATGAGCATAAGCTAGGTGACTCGTCCTTTCAAAGTATTAACTGTGCTTAGGATATTGTAGTTTGGAATTTGTATAACCATAAAAGTGAAAGCACATCCCTGGAATTCCCCTTATCTCTATACTTTTCTCTCCGTGATTTGCTTGCATTTAGTTGTTTACTGTTTTTAATATTTACTGTTTTCAAAAGTCTTCAAAAATTCTTGTTTCTCCAGATAGTAATTGAGTTATAGTAGAAGATAGACACTCTGTGTACATCTTCCCCGTGTTCGATACCCGGTAATAACCTTTTGCTATACTATACCTACTCTGTATAGTTGCAGGTATTTATAGTGCAAATAAAAAGTGCATCAGTGGGGCATTCTCGAAATTGGATTATCTTTCCGTCGTTTTTGTGAGAAACGACCAAAGGAGCTGCCTATGGATTTATTTAGAATATTAAAAAGGCCATAACTTTCTCGTTACTCATGATAATTGGCCACTCCAGGAGGCTTTGGAAACCTTATTCGATGGGTAACAATTAGGCATTCTCGAAATTGAATTATCTCTCTGTCGTTTTTCTGAAAAACTACCTAAGGCAGCTGCCTATAGATTTATTTAGAATATTAAAAAGGCCCTAACTTTCTCGTTACTCGTGATAATTGGCCACTCCAGGAGGCTTTGGAAACCTTATTCCATGGGTAACAGTGGGGAATTCTCGAAATTGGATTATCTCTCTGTCGTTTTTCTGAAAAACGGCCAAAGGCAGCTGCCTATAGATTTATTTAGAATATTAAAAAGGCCTTAACTTTCTCGTTACTCGTGATAATTGGCCACTCCAGAAGAATTTGGAAACCTTATTCCATGGGTAACAGTGGGGCAGTCTCGAAATTGGATTATCTCTCCGTCGTTTTTGTGATAAACGACCAAAGGCTCCTGCCTATGGATTTATTTAGAATATTAAAAAGGCCATAACTTTCTCGTTACTCGTGATAATTGGCCACTCCAGGAGGCTTTGGAAACCTTATTCCGTGGGTAACAGTGGGGCATTCTCTAAATTGGATTATCTCTCCGTCGTTTTTGTGAGAAACGACCAAAGGCAGTTGCCTATGGATTTATTTAGAATATTAAAAAGGCCATAACTTTCTCGTTACTCGTGATAATTGGCCACTCCAGGAGGCTTTGGAAACCTTATTCCGTGGGTATCAGTTGGGCATTCTCGAAATTGGATTATCTCTCCGTCGTTTTGGTGAGAAACGACCAAAGGCAGCTGCCTATGGATTTATTTTGAATATTAAAAAGGCCATAACTTTCTCGTTACTCGTGATAATTGGCCACTCCAGGAGGCTTTGGAAACCTTATTCCGTGGGTAACAGTAGGGCATTCTCGAAATTGGATTATCTCTCCGTCGTTTTTGTGAGAAACGACCAAAGGCGGGTGCCTATAGATTTATTTATAATATTAAAAAGGCCATAACTTTCTCAATACTCGTGATAATTGGCCACTCCAGGAGGCTTTGGAAACCTTATTCGATGGGTAACAGTTGGGCATTCTCGAAATTGGATTATCTCTCTGTCGTTTTTCTGAAAAAACGGCCAAAGGCAGCTGCCTATAGATTTATTTAGAATATTAAAAAGGCCTTAACTTTCTCGTTACTCGTGATAATTGGCCACTCCAGAAGGCTTTGGAAACCTTATTCGATGGGTAACAGTGGGGCATTCTCGAAATTGGATTATCACTCTGTCGTTTTTGTGAGAAACGACCAAAGGCAGTTGCCTATGGATTTATTTAGAATATTAAAAAGGCCATAACTTTCTCGTTACTCGTGATAATTGGCCACTCCAAGAGGCTTTGGAAACCTTATTCGATGGGTAACAGTTGGGCATTCTCGAAATTGGATTATCTCTCCGTCTTTTTTCTGAAAAATGGCCAAAGGCAGCTGCTTATGGAATTATTTAGAATATTAAAAAGGCCATAACTTTCTCGTTACTCGTGATAATTTGCCACTCCAGGAGGCTTTGGAAACCTTATTCCATGGATAACAGTGGGGCATTCTCGAAATTGGATTATCTCTCCGTCGTTTTTGTGAGAAACGGCCAAAGGCTGCTGCCTATGGATTTATTTAGAATATTAAAAAGGCCATAACTTTCTCGTTACTCGTGATAATTGGCCACTCCAGGAGGCTTTGGAAACCTTATTCCATGGGTATCAGTGGGGCATTCTCGAAATTGGATTATCTCTCCGTCGTTTTGGTGAGAAACGACCAAAGGCAACTGCCTATGGATTTATTTAGAATATTAAAAAGGCCATAACATTCTCGTTACTCGTGATAATTGGCCACTCCAGGAGGCTTTGGAAACCTTATTCTGTGGGTAACAGTGTGGCATTCTCGAAATTGGATTATCTCTCCGTCGTTTTTGTGAGAAACGACCAAAGGCAGCTGCCTATGGATTTATTTAGAATATTAAAAAGGCCATAACTTTCTTGTTACTTGTGATAATTGGCCACTCCAGGAGGCTTTGGAAACCTTATTCCATGGGCAACAGTGGGTGATACGCCCAGATTTTGCACTGTTTTAAGGCCATTATTTGGTCCGTTTTTTATATCAAAATCACTCTACATGTCCATTATTTGCATATTCTATACATTTTGGTATTTTGACGTGTTTTGTGAGAAATGTGTATATTTGAGCCGAAAAGGGGAGTAGAAACGCATAGTCTGGAAATCTGGAGTCAGACGGCGATCAGCGACCGCCGCGAAGTTGTACGGCGACCGCCGGCGCCCGGCAGTCAGAGCCATGTGGCGGCCCGCCTCGGAAATTTACGCTAGGAGAAGAGTCTCGCCCGGCGACCGCCGGAGGACATGTGGCGGTCCGCCACCGAAGGGTCAGAGTCTCTGGACTCCAACGCGGCGACCGCCGGCCAAGGTGCGGCGGCCCGCCGGAGAAAGGCGGCGAATCCGACCAGCCTTAGATTTGCTCCAAGATTTACCAAATTTTGAAGATCTTTTCCTTCTATGATGAGGAATAATCTTCCCCTATAAATAGGACCTCAAGCTTCATAAAAAAAAAAGGGTTTTTTTTCACACATCAAGAACACATTCATAGAGAAAGAGAGTGACTACTTGCAACATTCATAGAGATCAAAAGCTAGAGTACTTCAATCGTGCAAGGAGTTGGAGAAGGATTTCAAGAACATCAAGAACGACAAGGATTCAACCTACGGGTTTTATTTGCTTTAGTTTTATGTTCAAATTGTTTTCCCTTCAATCTATGTTTTTAGTTTATTCAGTCATGTGTAACTAAACTCATAGGATTCTAGGGATGTGTTAGTAGCAACTTTGGTTATACAATTCCGTTTTCTATTTAATATCCGTTTTGTTTTCACTTTGTTTTTTCCCTAAGTTAATCATGATGCTTCATAATTGAGTGACACAATTATGTATGATTCAATACAACTTGTTTCATAACTGTGACAGAGTTCTAGCGAGTTAGATCCACTTAGTAGACACTACAGTTAGCTTCCTTTAAAACGGCACTGTTAATTGAGAGTGAGGACTTTTCAAGGGTCTTAGGAGCTTTTTGGAGTTACGTGTTAGGATTGACAACCCTAATGTTAGTAATCAACGTTTGTATCGCATGAGCATAAGCTAGGTGACTCGTCCTTTCAAAGTATTAACTGTGCTAGGATATTGTAGTTTGGAATTTGTATAACCATAAAAGTGAAAGCACATCCCTGGAATTCCCCTTATCTCTATACTTTTCTCTCCGTGATTTGCTTGCATTTAGTTGTTTACTGTTTTTAATATTTACTGTTTTCAAAAGTCTTCAAAAATTCTTGTTTCTCCAGATAGTAATTGAGTTATAGTAGAAGATAGACACTCTGTGTACATCTTCCCCGTGTTCGATACCCGGTAATAACCTTTTGCTATACTATACCTACTCTGTATAGTTGCAGGTATTTATAGTGCAAATAAAAAGTGCATCAATGGGGCATTCTCGAAATTGGATTATCTCTCCTTCGTTTTTCCGAGAAACTGCCATAGTCAGCTACCTTAGGATTTATTTAGAATATTAAAAAGGCCATAACTTTCTCGTTACTCGTGATAATTGGCCACTCCAGGAGGCTTTGGAAACCTTATTCCATGGGTAACAGTGGGGCATTCTCGAAATTGGATTATCTCTCTGTCGTTTTTCTGAAAAACGGCCAAAGGCAGCTGCCTATAGATTTATTTAGAATATTAAAAAGGCCTTAACTTTCTCGTTACTCGTGATAATTGGCCACTCCAGAAGAATTTGGAAACCTTATTCCATGGGTAACAGTGGGGCATTCTCGAAATTGGATTATCTCTCCGTCGTTTTTGTGATAAACGACCAAAGGCTGCTGCCTATGGATTTATTTAGAATATTAAAAAGGCCATAACTTTCTCGTTACTCGTGATAATTGGCCACTCCAGGAGGCTTTGGAAACCTTATTCCGTGGGTAACAGTGGGGCATTCTCTAAATTGGATTATCTCTCCGTCGTTTTTGTGAGAAACGACCAAAGGCAGTTGCCTATGGATTTATTTAGAATATTAAAAAGGCCATAACTTTCTCGTTACTCGTGATAATTGGCCACTCCAGGAGGCTTTGGAAACCTTATTCCATGGGTATCAGTGGGGCATTCTCGAAATTGGATTATCTCTCCGTCGTTTTGGTGAGAAACGACCAAAGGCAGCTGCCTATGGATTTATTTTGAATATTAAAAAGGCCATAACTTTCTCGTTACTCGTGATAATTGGCCACTCCAGGAGGCTTTGGAAACCTTATTCCGTGGGTAACAGTAGGGCATTCTCGAAATTGGATTATCTCTCCGTCGTTTTTGTGAGAAACGACCAAAGGCGGGTGCCTATAGATTTATTTATAATATTAAAAAGGCCATAACTTTCTCGATACTCGTGATAATTGGCCACTCCAGGAGGCTTTGGAAACCTTATTCGATGGGTAACAGTTGGGCATTCTCGAAATTGGATTATCTCTCTGTCGTTTTTTCTGAAAAAACGGCCAAAGGCAGCTGCCTATAGATTTATTTAGAATATTAAAAAGGCCTTAACTTTCTCGTTACTCGTGATAATTGGCCACTCCAGAAGGCTTTGAAAACCTTATTCGATGGGTAACAGTGGGGCATTCTCGAAATTGGATTATCACTCTGTCGTTTTTGTGAGAAACGACCAAAGGCAGTTGCCTATGGATTTATTTAGAATATTAAAAAGGCCATAACTTTCTCGTTACTCGTGTTAATTGGCCACTCCAAGAGGCTTTGGAAACCTTATTCGATGGGTAACAGTTGGGCATTCTCGAAATTGGATTATCTCTCCGTCTTTTTTCTGAAAAACGGCCAAAGGCAGCTGCTTATGGAATTATTTAGAATATTAAAAAGGCCATAACTTTCTCGTTACTCGTGATAATTTGCCACTCCAGGAGGCTTTGGAAACCTTATTCCATGGATAACAGTGGGGCATTCTCGAAATTGGATTATCTCTCCGTCGTTTTTGTGAGAAACGGCCAAAGGCTGCTGCCTATGGATTTATTTAGAATATTAAAAAGGCCATAACTTTCTCGTTACTCGTGATAATTGGCCACTCCAGGAGGCTTTGGAAACCTTATTCCATGGGTATCAGTGGGACATTCTCGAAATTGGATTATCTCTCCGTCGTTTTGGTGAGAAACGACCAAAGGCAACTGCCTATGGATTTATTTAGAATATTAAAAAGGCCATAACATTCTCGTTACTCGTGATAATTGGCCACTCCAGAAGGCTTTGGAAACCTTATTCGATGGGTAACAGTTGGGCATTCTCGAAATTGGATTATCTCTCTGTCGTTTTTCGGAAAAACGGCCAAAGGCATCTGCCTACAGATTTATTTAGAATATTAAGAAGGCCTTATCTTTCTCGTTACTCGTGATAATTAGCCACTCCAGAAGAATTTGGAAACCTTATTCCATGGGTAACAGTGGGGCATTCTCGAAATTGGATTATCTCTCCGTCGTTTTTGGGAGAAACGACCAAAGGCTGCTGCCTATGGATTTATTTAGAATATTAAAAAGGCCATAACTTTCTCGTTACTCGTGATAATTGGCCACTCCAGGAGGCTTTGGAAACCTTATTCCGTGGGTAACAGTGGGGCATTCTCGAAATTGGATTATCTCTCCGTCGTTTTTCTGAGATACGACCAAAGGCAGCTGCCTATGGATTTATTTAGAATATTAAAAAGGCCATAACTTTCTTGTTACTTGTGATAATTGGCCACTCCAGGAGGCTTTGGAAACCTTATTCCATGGGCAACAGTGGGTGATACGCCCAGATTTTGCACTGTTTTAAGGCCATTATTTGGTCCGTTTTTTATATCAAAATCACTCTACATGTCCATTATTTGCATATTCTATACATTTTGGTATTTTGACGTGTTTTGTGAGAAATGTGTATATTTGAGCCGAAAAGGGGAGTAGAAACGCATAGTCTGGAAATCTGGAGTCAGACGGCGATCAGCGACCGCCGCGAAGTTGTACGGCGACCGCCGGCGCCCGGCGGTCAGAGCCATGTGGCGGCCCGCCTCGGAAATTTACGCTAGGAGAAGAGTCTCGCCCGGCGACCGCCGGAGGACATGTGGCGGTCCGCCACCGAAGGGTCAGAGTCTCTGGACTCCAACGCGGCGACCGCCGGCCAAGGTGCGGCGGCCCGCCGGAGAAAGGCGGCGAATCCGACCAGCCTTAGATTTGCTCCAAGATTTACCAAATTTTGAAGATCTTTTCCTTCTATGATGAGGAATAATCTTCCCCTATAAATAGGACCTCAAGCTTCATAAAAAAAAAAGGGTTTTTTTTCACACATCAAGAACACATTCATAGAGAAAGAGAGTGACTACTTGCAACATTCATAGAGATCAAAAGCTAGAGTACTTCAATCGTGCAAGGAGTTGGAGAAGGATTTCAAGAACATCAAGAACGACAAGGATTCAACCTACGGGTTTTATTTGCTTTAGTTTTATGTTCAAATTGTTTTCCCTTCAATCTATGTTTTTAGTTTATTCAGTCATGTGTAACTAAACTCATAGGATTCTAGGGATGTGTTAGTAGCAACTTTGGTTATACAATTCCGTTTTCTATTTAATATCCGTTTTGTTTTCACTTTGTTTTTTCCCTAAGTTAATCATGATGCTTCATAATTGAGTGACACAATTATGTATGATTCAATACAACTTGTTTCATAACTGTGACAGAGTTCTAGCGAGTTAGATCCACTTAGTAGACACTACAGTTAGCTTCCTTTAAAACGGCACTGTTAATTGAGAGTGAGGACTTTTCAAGGGTCTTAGGAGCTTTTTGGAGTTACGTGTTAGGATTGACAACCCTAATGTTAGTAATCAACGTTTGTATCGCATGAGCATAAGCTAGGTGACTCGTCCTTTCAAAGTATTAACTGTGCTAGGATATTGTAGTTTGGAATTTGTATAACCATAAAAGTGAAAGCACATCCCTGGAATTCCCCTTATCTCTATACTTTTCTCTCCGTGATTTGCTTGCATTTAGTTGTTTACTGTTTTTAATATTTACTGTTTTCAAAAGTCTTCAAAAATTCTTGTTTCTCCAGATAGTAATTGAGTTATAGTAGAAGATAGACACTCTGTGTACATCTTCCCCGTGTTCGATACCCGGTAATAACCTTTTGCTATACTATACCTACTCTGTATAGTTGCAGGTATTTATAGTGCAAATAAAAAGTGCATCAGTGGGGCATTCTCGAAATTGGATTATCTCTCCTTCGTTTTTCCGAGAAACTGCCATAGTCAGCTACCTTAGGATTTATTTAGAATATTAAAAAGGCCATAACTTTCTCGTTACTCGTGATAATTGGCCACTCCAGGAGGCTTTGGAAACCTTATTCCATGGGTAACAGTGGGGCATTCTCGAAATTGGATTATCTCTCTGTCGTTTTTCTGAAAAACGGCCAAAGGCAGCTGCCTATAGATTTATTTAGAATATTAAAAAGGCCTTAACTTTCTCGTTACTCGTGATAATTGGCCACTCCAGAAGAATTTGGAAACCTTATTCCATGGGTAACAGTGGGGCATTCTCGAAATTGGATTATCTCTCCGTCGTTTTTGTGATAAACGACCAAAGGCTGCTGCCTATGGATTTATTTAGAATATTAAAAAGGCCATAACTTTCTCGTTACTCGTGATAATTGGCCACTCCAGGAGGCTTTGGAAACCTTATTCCGTGGGTAACAGTGGGGCATTCTCTAAATTGGATTATCTCTCCGTCGTTTTTGTGAGAAACGACCAAAGGCAGTTGCCTATGGATTTATTTAGAATATTAAAAAGGCCATAACTTTCTCGTTACTCGTGATAATTGGCCACTCCAGGAGGCTTTGGAAACCTTATTCCATGGGTATCAGTGGGGCATTCTCGAAATTGGATTATCTCTCCGTCGTTTTGGTGAGAAACGACCAAAGGCAGCTGCCTATGGATTTATTTTGAATATTAAAAAGGCCATAACTTTCTCGTTACTCGTGATAATTGGCCACTCCAGGAGGCTTTGGAAACCTTATTCCGTGGGTAACATTAGGGCATTCTCGAAATTGGATTATCTCTCCGTCGTTTTTGTGAGAAACGACCAAAGGCGGGTGCCTATAGATTTATTTATAATATTAAAAAGGCCATAACTTTCTCGATACTCGTGATAATTGGCCACTCCAGGAGGCTTTGGAAACCTTATTCGATGGGTAACAGTTGGGCATTCTCGAAATTGGATTATCTCTCTGTCGTTTTTCTGAAAAAACGGCCAAAGGCAGCTGCCTATAGATTTATTTAGAATATTAAAAAGGCCTTAACTTTCTCGTTACTCGTGATAATTGGCCACTCCAGAAGGCTTTGGAAACCTTATTCGATGGGTAACAGTGGGGCATTCTCGAAATTGGATTATCACTCTGTCGTTTTTGTGAGAAACGACCAAAGGCAGTTGCCTATGGATTTATTTAGAATATTAAAAAGGCCATAACTTTCTCGTTACTCGTGATAATTGGCCACTCCAAGAGGCTTTGGAAACCTTATTCGATGGGTAACAGTTGGGCATTCTCGAAATTGGATTATCTCTCCGTCTTTTTTCTGAAAAACGGCCAAAGGCAGCTGCTTATGGAATTATTTAGAATATTAAAAAGGCCATAACTTTCTCGTTACTCGTGATAATTTGCCACTCCAGGAGGCTTTGGAAACCTTATTCCATGGATAACAGTGGGGCATTCTCGAAATTGGATTATCTCTCCGTCGTTTTTGTGAGAAACGGCCAAAGGCTGCTGCCTATGGATTTATTTAGAATATTAAAAAGGCCATAACTTTCTCGTTACTCGTGATAATTGGCCACTCCAGGAGGCTTTGGAAACCTTATTCCGTGGGTAACAGTAGGGCATTCTCGAAATTGGATTATCTCTCCGTCGTTTTGGTGAGAAACGACCAAAGGCAACTGCCTATAGATTTATTTAGAATATTAAAAAGGCCATAACTTTCTCGTTACTCGTGATAATTGGCCACTCCAGGAGGCTTTGGAAACCTTATTCTGTGGGTAACAGTGTGGCATTCTCGAAATTGGATTATCTCTCCGTCGTTTTTGTGAGAAACGACCAAAGGCAGTTGCCTATAGATTTATTTATAATATTAAAAAGGCCTTAACTTTCTTGTTACTCGTGATAATTGGCCACCCCAGGAGGCTTTGGAAACCTTATTCGATGGGTAACAGTTGGGCATTCTCGAAATTTGATTATCTCTCCTTCGTTTTTGTGAGAAACGACCAAAGGCGGCTGCCTATGGATTTATTTAGAATATTAAAAAGGCCATAACTTTCTCGTTACTCGTGATAATTGGCCACTCCAGAAGGCTTTGGAAACCTTATTCGATGGGTAACAGTTGGGCATTCTCGAAATTGGATTATCTCTCTGTCGTTTTTCGGAAAAACGGCCAAAGGCATCTGCCTACAGATTTATTTAGAATATTAAGAAGGCCTTATCTTTCTCGTTACTCGTGATAATTAGCCACTCCAGAAGAATTTGGAAACCTTATTCCATGGGTACCAGTGGGACATTCTCGAAATTGGATTATCTCTCCGTCGTTTTTGGGAGAAACGACCAAAGGCTGCTGCCTATGGATTTATTTAGAATATTAAAAAGGCCATAACTTTCTCGTTACTCGTGATAATTGGCCACTCCAGGAGGCTTTGGAAACCTTATTCCGTGGGTAACAGTGGGGCATTCTCTAAATTGGATTATCTCTCCGTCGTTTTTGTGAGAAACGACCAAAGGCAGTTGCCTATGGATTTATTTAGAATATTAAAAAGGCCATAACTTTCTCGTTACTCGTGATAATTGGCCACTCCAGGAGGCTTTGGAAACCTTATTCCATGGGTATCAGTGGGGCATTCTCGAAATTGGATTATCTCTCCGTCGTTTTGGTGAGAAACGACCAAAGGCAGCTGCCTATGGATTTATTTTGAATATTAAAAAGGCCATAACTTTCTCGTTACTCGTGATAATTGGCCACTCCAGGAGGCTTTGGAAACCTTATTCCGTGGGTAACAGTAGGGCATTCTCGAATTTGGATTATCTCTCCGTCGTTTTTGTGAGAAACGACCAAAGGCGGGTGCCTATAGATTTATTTATAATATTAAAAAGGCCATAACTTTCTCGATACTCGTGATAATTGGCCACTCCAGGAGGCTTTGGAAACCTTATTCGATGGGTAACAGTTGGGCATTCTCGAAATTGGATTATCTCTCTGTCGTTTTTTCTGAAAAAACGGCCAAAGGCAGCTGCCTATAGATTTATTTAGAATATTAAAAAGGCCTTAACTTTCTCGTTACTCGTGATAATTGGCCACTCCAGAAGGCTTTGGAAACCTTATTCGATGGGTAACAGTGGGGCATTCTCGAAATTGGATTATCACTCTGTCGTTTTTGTGAGAAACGACCAAAGGCAGTTGCCTATGGATTTATTTAGAATATTAAAAAGGCCATAACTTTCTCGTTACTCGTGTTAATTGGCCACTCCAAGAGGCTTTGGAAACCTTATTCGATGGGTAACAGTTGGGCATTCTCGAAATTGGATTATCTCTCCGTCTTTTTTCTGAAAAACGGCCAAAGGCAGCTGCTTATGGAATTATTTAGAATATTAAAAAGGCCATAACTTTCTCGTTACTCGTGATAATTTGCCACTCCAGGAGGCTTTGGAAACCTTATTCCATGGATAACAGTGGGGCATTCTCGAAATTGGATTATCTCTCCGTCGTTTTTGTGAGAAACGGCAAAAGGCAGCTGCCTATGGATTTATTTAGAATATTAAAAAGGCCATAACTTTCTCGTTACTCGTGATAATTGGCCACTCCAGGAGGCTTTGGAAACCTTATTCCATGGGTATCAGTGGGACATTCTCGAAATTGGATTATCTCTCCGTCGTTTTGGTGAGAAACGACCAAAGGCAACTGCCTATGGATTTATTTAGAATATTAAAAAGGCCATAACATTCTCGTTACTCGTGATAATTGGCCACTCCAGGAGGCTTTGGAAACCTTATTCTGTGGGTAACAGTGTGGCATTCTCGAAATTGGATTATCTCTCCGTCGTTTTTGTGAGAAACGACCAAAGGCAGTTGCCTATAGATTTATTTATAATATTAAAAAGGCCTTAACTTTCTTGTTACTCGTGATAATTGGCCACCCCAGGAGGCTTTGGAAACCTTATTCGATGGGTAACAGTTGGGCATTCTCGAAATTTGATTATCTCTCCTTCGTTTTTGTGAGAAACGACCAAAGGCGGCTGCCTATGGATTTATTTAGAATATTAAAAAGGCCATAACTTTCTCGTTACTCGTGATAATTGGCCACTCCAGAAGGCTTTGGAAACCTTATTCGATGGGTAACAGTTGGGCATTCTCGAAATTGGATTATCTCTCTGTCGTTTTTCGGAAAAACGGCCAAAGGCATCTGCCTACAGATTTATTTAGAATATTAAGAAGGCCTTATCTTTCTCGTTACTCGTGATAATTAGCCACTCCAGAAGAATTTGGAAACCTTATTCCATGGGTAACAGTGGGACATTCTCGAAATTGGATTATCTCTCCGTCGTTTTTGGGAGAAACGACCAAAGGCTGCTGCCTATGGATTTATTTAGAATATTAAAAAGGCCATAACTTTCTCATTACTCGTGATAATTGGCCACTCCAGGAGGCTTTGGAAACCTTATTCCGTGGGTAACAGTGGGGCATTCTCGAAATTGGATTATCTCTCCGTCGTTTTTCTGAGATACGACCAAAGGCAGCTGCCTATGGATTTATTTAGAATATTAAAAAGGCCATAACTTTCTTGTTACTTGTGATAATTGGCCACTCCAGGAGGCTTTGGAAACCTTATTCCATGGGCAACAGTGGGTGATACGCCCAGATTTTGCACTGTTTTAAGGCCATTATTTGGTCCGTTTTTTATATCAAAATCACTCTACATGTCCATTATTTGCATATTCTATACATTTTGGTATTTTGACGTGTTTTGTGAGAAATGTGTATATTTGAGCCGAAAAGGGGAGTAGAAACGCATAGTCTGGAAATCTGGAGTCAGACGGCGATCAGCGACCGCCGCGAAGTTGTACGGCGACCGCCGGCGCCCGGCGGTCAGAGCCATGTGGCGGCCTGCCTCGGAAATTTACGCTAGGAGAAGAGTCTCGCCCGGCGACCGCCGGAGGACATGTGGCGGTCCGCCACCGAAGGGTCAGAGTCTCTGGACTCCAACGCGGCGACCGCCGGCCAAGGTGCGGCGGCCCGCCGGAGAAATGCGGCGAATCCGACCAGCCTTAGATTTGCTCCAAGATTTACCAAATTTTGAAGATCTTTTCCTTCTATGATGAGGAATAATCTTCCCCTATAAATAGGACCTCAAGCTTCATAAAAAAAAAAGGGTTTTTTTTCACACATCAAGAACACATTCATAGAGAAAGAGAGTGACTACTTGCAACATTCATAGAGATCAAAAGCTAGAGTACTTCAATCGTGCAAGGAGTTGGAGAAGGATTTCAAGAACATCAAGAACGACAAGGATTCAACCTACGGGTTTTATTTGCTTTAGTTTTATGTTCAAATTGTTTTCCCTTCAATCTATGTTTTTAGTTTATTCAGTCATGTGTAACTAAACTCATAGGATTCTAGGGATGTGTTAGTAGCAACTTTGGTTATACAATTCCGTTTTCTATTTAATATCCGTTTTGTTTTCACTTTGTTTTTTCCCTAAGTTAATCATGATGCTTCATAATTGAGTGACACAATTATGTATGATTCAATACAACTTGTTTCATAACTGTGACAGAGTTCTAGCGAGTTAGATCCACTTAGTAGACACTACAGTTAGCTTCCTTTAAAACGGCACTGTTAATTGAGAGTGAGGACTTTTCAAGGGTCTTAGGAGCTTTTTGGAGTTACGTGTTAGGATTGACAACCCTAATGTTAGTAATCAACGTTTGTATCGCATGAGCATAAGCTAGGTGACTCGTCCTTTCAAAGTATTAACTGTGCTAGGATATTGTAGTTTGGAATTTGTATAACCATAAAAGTGAAAGCACATCCCTGGGATTCCCCTTATCTCTATACTTTTCTCTCCGTGATTTGCTTGCATTTAGTTGTTTACTGTTTTTAATATTTACTGTTTTCAAAAGTCTTCAAAAATTCTTGTTTCTCCAGATAGTAATTGAGTTATAGTAGAAGATAGACACTCTGTGTACATCTTCCCCGTGTTCAATACCCGGTAATAACCTTTTGCTATACTATACCTACTCTGTATAGTTGCAGGTATTTATAGTGCAAATAAAAAGTGCATCAGTGGGGCATTCTCGAAATTGGATTATCTTTCCGTCGTTTTTGTGAGAAACGACCAAAGGAGCTGCCTATGGATTTATTTAGAATATTAAAAAGGCCATAACTTTCTCGTTACTCATGATAATTGGCCACTCCAGGAGGCTTTGGAAACCTTATTCGATGGGTAACAATTAGGCATTCTCGAAATTGAATTATCTCTCTGTCGTTTTTCTGAAAAACTACCTAAGGCAGCTGCCTATAGATTTATTTAGAATATTAAAAAGGCCCTAACTTTCTCGTTACTCGTTGTAATTGGCCACTCGAGGAGGCTTTGGAAACCTTATTCCATGGGTAACAGTGGGGCATTCTCGAAATTGGATTATCTCTCTGTCGTTTTTCTGAAAAACGGCCAAAGGCAGCTGCCTATAGATTTATTTAGAATATTAAAAAGGCCTTAACTTTCTCGTTACTCGTGATAATTGGCCACTCCAGAAGAATTTGGAAACCTTATTCCATGGGTAACAGTGGGGCAGTCTCGAAATTGGATTATCTCTCCGTCGTTTTTGTGATAAACGACCAAAGGCTGCTGCCTATGGATTTATTTAGAATATTAAAAAGGCCATAACTTTCTCGTTACTCGTGATAATTGGCCACTCCAGGAGGCTTTGGAAACCTTATTCCGTGGGTAACAGTGGGGCATTCTCTAAATTGGATTATCTCTCCGTCGTTTTTGTGAGAAACGACCAAAGGCAGTTGCCTATGGATTTATTTAGAATATTAAAAAGGCCATAACTTTCTCGTTACTCGTGATAATTGGCCACTCCAGGAGGCTTTGGAAACCTTATTCCATGGGTATCAGTGGGGCATTCTCGAAATTGGATTATCTCTCCGTCGTTTTGGTGAGAAACGACCAAAGGCAGCTGCCTATGGATTTATTTTGAATATTAAAAAGGCCATAACTTTCTCGTTACTCGTGATAATTGGCCACTCCAGGAGGCTTTGGAAACCTTATTCCGTGGGTAACAGTAGGGCATTCTCGAAATTGGATTATCTCTCCGTCGTTTTTGTGAGAAACGACCAAAGGCGGGTGCCTATAGATTTATTTATAATATTAAAAAGGCCATAACTTTCTCGATACTCGTGATAATTGGCCACTCCAGGAGGCTTTGGAAACCTTATTCGATGGGTAACAGTTGGGCATTCTCGAAATTGGATTATCTCTCTGTCGTTTTTTCTGAAAAAACGGCCAAAGGCAGCTGCCTATAGATTTATTTAGAATATTAAAAAGACCTTAACTTTCTCGTTACTCGTGATAATTGGCCACTCCAGAAGGCTTTGGAAACCTTATTCGATGGGTAACAGTGGGGCATTCTCGAAATTGGATTATCACTCTGTCGTTTTTGTGAGAAACGACCAAAGGCAGTTGCCTATGGATTTATTTAGAATATTAAAAAGGCCATAACTTTCTCGTTACTCGTGTTAATTGGCCACTCCAAGAGGCTTTGGAAACCTTATTCGATGGGTAACAGTTGGGCATTCTCGAAATTGGATTATCTCTCCGTCTTTTTTCTGAAAAACGGCCAAAGGCAGCTGCTTATGGAATTATTTAGAATATTAAAAAGGCCAAAACTTTCTCGTTACTCGTGATAATTTGCCACTCCAGGAGGCTTTCGAAACCTTATTCCATGGATAACAGTGGGGCATTCTCGAAATTGGATTATCTCTCCGTCGTTTTTGTGAGAAACGGCCAAAGGCTGCTGCCTATGGATTTATTTAGAATATTAAAAAGGCCATAACTTTCTCATTACTCGTGATAATTGGCCACTCCAGGAGGCTTTGGAAACCTTATTCGATGGGTAACAATTAGGCATTCTCGAAATTGAATTATCTCTCTGTCGTTTTTCTGAAAAACTACCTAAGGCAGCTGCCTATAGATTTATTTAGAATATTAAAAAGGCCCTAACTTTCTCGTTACTCGTTGTAATTGGCCACTCCAGGAGGCTTTGGAAACCTTATTCCATGGGTAACAGTGGGGCATTCTCGAAATTGGATTATCTCTCTGTCGTTTTTCTGAAAAACGGCCAAAGGCAGCTGCCTATAGATTTATTTAGAATATTAAAAAGGCCTTAACTTTCTCGTTACTCGTGATAATTGGCCACTCCAGAAGAATTTGGAAACCTTATTCCATGGGTAACAGTGGGGCAGTCTCGAAATTGGATTATCTCTCCGTCGTTTTTGTGATAAACGACCAAAGGCTGCTGCCTATGGATTTATTTAGAATATTAAAAAGGCCATAACTTTCTCGTTACTCGTGATAATTGGCCACTCCAGGAGGCTTTGGAAACCTTATTCCGTGGGTAACAGTGGGGCATTCTCTAAATTGGATTATCTCTCCGTCGTTTTTGTGAGAAACGACCAAAGGCAGTTGCCTATGGATTTATTTAGAATATTAAAAAGGCCATAACTTTCTCGTTACTCGTGATAATTGGCCACTCCAGGAGGCTTTGGAAACCTTATTCCATGGGTATCAGTGGGGCATTCTCGAAATTGGATTATCTCTCCGTCGTTTTGGTGAGAAACGACCAAAGGCAGCTGCCTATGGATTTATTTTGAATATTAAAAAGGCCATAACTTTCTCGTTACTCGTGATAATTGGCCACTCCAGGAGGCTTTGGAAACCTTATTCCGTGGGTAACAGTAGGGCATTCTCGAAATTGGATTATCTCTCCGTCGTTTTTGTGAGAAACGACCAAAGGCGGGTGCCTATAGATTTATTTATAATATTAAAAAGGCCATAACTTTCTCGATACTCGTGATAATTGGCCACTCCAGGAGGCTTTGGAAACCTTATTCGATGGGTAACAGTTGGGCATTCTCGAAATTGGATTATCTCCCTGTCGTTTTTTCTGAAAAAACGGCCAAAGGCAGCTGCCTATAGATTTATTTAGAATATTAAAAAGGCCTTAACTTTCTCGTTACTCGTGATAATTGGCCACTCCAGAAGGCTTTGGAAACCTTATTCGATGGGTAACAGTGGGGCATTCTCGAAATTGGATTATCACTCTGTCGTTTTTGTGAGAAACGACCAAAGGCAGTTGCCTATGGATTTATTTAGAATATTAAAAAGGCCATAACTTTCTCGTTACTCGTGTTAATTGGCCACTCCAAGAGGCTTTGGAAACCTTATTCGATGGGTAACAGTTGGGCATTCTCGAAATTGGATTATCTCTCCGTCTTTTTTCTGAAAAACGGCCAAAGGCAGCTGCTTATGGAATTATTTAGAATATTAAAAAGGCCAAAACTTTCTCGTTACTCGTGATAATTTGCCACTCCAGGAGGCTTTCGAAACCTTATTCCATGGATAACAGTGGGGCATTCTCGAAATTGGATTATCTCTCCGTCGTTTTTGTGAGAAACGGCCAAAGGCTGCTGCCTATGGATTTATTTAGAATATTAAAAAGGCCATAACTTTCTCATTACTCGTGATAATTGGCCACTCCAGGAGGCTTTGGAAACCTTATTCCATGGGTATCAGTGGGGCATTCTCGAAATTGGATTATCTCTCCGTCGTTTTGGTGAGAAACGACCAAAGGCAACTGCCTATGGATTTATTTAGAATATTAAAAAGGCCATAACATTCTCGTTACTCGTGATAATTGGCCACTCCAGGAGGCTTTGGAAACCTTATTCTGTGGGTAACAGTGTGGCATTCTCGAAATTGGATTATCTCTCCATCGTTTTTGTGAGAAACGACCAAAGGCAGTTGCCTATAGATTTATTTATAATATTAAAAAGGCCTTAACTTTCTTGTTACTCGTGATAATTGGCCACCCCAGGAGGCTTTGGAAACCTTATTCGATGGGTAACAGTTGGGCATTCTCGAAATTTGATTATCTCTCCTTCGTTTTTGTGAGAAACGACCAAAGGCGGCTGCCTATGGATTTATTTAGAATATTAAAAAGGCCATAACTTTCTCGTTACTCGTGATAATTGGCCACTCCAGAAGGCTTTGGAAACCTTATTCGATGGGTAACAGTTGGGCATTCTCGAAATTGGATTATCTCTCTGTCGTTTTTCGGAAAAACGGCCAAAGGCATCTGCCTACAGATTTATTTAGAATATTAAGAAGGCCTTATCTTTCTCGTTACTCGTGATAATTAGCCACTCCAGAAGAATTTGGAAACCTTATTCCATGGGTAACAGTGGGGCATTCTCGAAATTGGATTATCTCTCCGTCCGTTTTTTATATCAAAATCACTCTACATGTCCATTATTTGCATATTCTATACATTTTGGTATTTTGACGTGTTTTGTGAGAAATGTGTATATTTGAGCCGAAAAGGGGAGTAGAAACGCATAGTCTGGAAATCTGGAGTCAGACAGCGATCAGCGACCGCCGCGAAGTTGTACGGCGACCGCCGGCGCCCGTCGGTCAGAGCCATGTGGCGGCCCGCCTCGGAAATTTACGCTAGGAGAAGAGTCTCGCCCGGCGACCGCCGGAGGACATGTGGCGGTCCGCCACCGAAGGGTCAGAGTCTCTGGACTCCAACGCGGCGACCGCCGGCCAAGGTGCGGCGGCCCGCCGGAGAAAGGCGGCGAATCTGACCAGCCTTAGATTTGCTCCAAGATTTACCAAATTTTGAAGATCTTTTCCTTCTATGATGAGGAATAATCTTCCCCTATAAATAGGACCTCAAGCTTCATAAAAAAAAAAGGGTTTTTTTTCACACATCAAGAACACATTCATAGAGAAAGAGAGTGACTACTTGCAACATTCATAGAGATCAAAAGCTAGAGTACTTCAATCGTGCAAGGAGTTGGAGAAGGATTTCAAGAACATCAAGAACGACAAGGATTCAACCTACGGGTTTTATTTGCTTTAGTTTTATGTTCAAATTGTTTTCCCTTCAATCTATGTTTTTAGTTTATTCAGTCATGTGTAACTAAACTCATAGGATTCTAGGGATGTGTTAGTAGCAACTTTGGTTATACAATTCCGTTTTCTATTTAATATCCGTTTTGTTTTCACTTTGTTTTTTCCCTAAGTTAATCATGATGCTTCATAATTGAGTGACACAATTATGTATGATTCAATACAACTTGTTTCATAACTGTGACAGAGTTCTAGCGAGTTAGATCCACTTAGTAGACACTACAGTTAGCTTCCTTTAAAACGGCACTGTTAATTGAGAGTGAGGACTTTTCAAGGGTCTTAGGAGCTTTTTGGAGTTACGTGTTAGGATTGACAACCCTAATGTTAGTAATCAACGTTTGTATCGCATGAGCATAAGCTAGGTGACTCGTCCTTTCAAAGTATTAACTGTGCTAGGATATTGTAGTTTGGAATTTGTATAACCATAAAAGTGAAAGCACATCCCTGGAATTCCCCTTATCTCTATACTTTTCTCTCCGTGATTTGCTTGCATTTAGTTGTTTACTGTTTTTAATATTTACTGTTTTCAAAAGTCTTCAAAAATTCTTGTTTCTCCAGATAGTAATTGAGTTATAGTAGAAGATAGACACTCTGTGTACATCTTCCCCGTGTTCGATACCCGGTAATAACCTTTTGCTATACTATACCTACTCTGTATAGTTGCAGGTATTTATAGTGCAAATAAAAAGTGCATCAGTGGGGCATTCTCGAAATTGGATTATCTTTCCGTCGTTTTTGTGAGAAACGACCAAAGGAGCTGCCTATGGATTTCTTTAGAATATTAAAAAGACCATAACTTTCTCGTTACTCGTGATAATTGGCCACTCCAGGAGGCTTTGGAAACCTTATTCCATGGGTAACAGAAGGGCATTCTCGAAATTGGATTATCTCTCCGTCGTTTTTGTGAGAAACGACCAAAGACAGCTGCCTATGGATTTATTTAGAATATTAAAAAGGCCATAACTTTCTCGTTACTCGTGATAATTGGCCACTCCAGGAGGCTTTGGAAACCTTATTCGATGGGCAACAGTTGGGCATTCTCGAAATTGGATTATCTCTCTGTCGTTTTTCTGAAAAACGGCCAAAGGCAGCTGCCTATAGATTTATTTTGAATATTAAAAAGACCATAACTTTCTCGTTACTCGTGATAATTGGCCACTCCAGGAGGCTTTGGAAACCTTATTCCATGGGTAACAGAAGGGCATTCTCGAAATTGGATTATCTCTCCGTCGTTTTAGTGAGAAACGACCAAAGGCAGCTGCCTATGGATTTATTTTGAATATTAAAAAGGCCATAACTTTCTCGTTACTCATGATAATTGGCCACTCCAGGACGCTTTGGAAACCTTATTCCATGGGTAACAGTGGGGCATTCTCGAAATTGGATTATCTCTCCGTCGTTTTTCTGAGAAACGACCAAAGGCAGCTGCCTATAGATTTATTTAGAATATTAAAAAGGCCATAACTTTCTCGTTACTCGTGATAATTGGCCACTCCAGGAGGCTTTGGAAACCTTATTCCATGGGCAACAGTGGGGCATTCTCGAAATTGGATTATCTTTCCGTCGTTTTTGTGAGAAACGACCAAAGGCAGTTGCCTATGATTTATTTAGAATATTAAAAAGACCATAACTTTCTCGTTACTCGTGATAATTGGCCACTCCAGGAGGCTTTGGAAACCTTATTCCATGGGTAACAGTAGGGCATTCTCGAAATAGGATTATCTCTCCGTCGTTTTTGTGAGAAACGACCAAAGGCAGCTGCCTATGGATTTATTTAGAATATTAAAAAGGCCATAACTTTCTCGTTACTCGTGATAATTGGCCACTCCAGGAGGCTTTGGAAACCTTATTCCATGGGCAACAGTGGGTGATACGCCCAGATTTTGCACTGTTTTAAGGCCATTATTTGGTCCGTTTTTTATATCAAAATCACTCTACATGTCCATTATTTGCATATTCTATACATTTTGGTATTTTGACGTGTTTTGTGAGAAATGTGTATATTTGAGCCGAAAAGGGGAGTAGAAACGCATAGTCTGGAAATCTGGAGTCAGACGGCGATCAGCGACCGCCGCGAAGTTGTACGGCGATCAGAGCCATGTGGCGGCCTGCCTCGGAAATTTACGCTAGGAGAAGAGTCTCGCCCGGCGACCGCCGGAGGACATGTGGCGGTCCGCCACCGAAGGGTCAGAGTCTCTGGACTCCAACGCGGCGACCGCCGGCCAAGGTGCGGCGGCCCGCCGGAGAAATGCGGCGAATCCGACCAGCCTTAGATTTGCTCCAAGATTTACCAAATTTTGAAGATCTTTTCCTTCTATGATGAGGAATAATCTTCCCCTATAAATAGGACCTCAAGCTTCATAAAAAAAAAAGGGTTTTTTTTCACACATCAAGAACACATTCATAGAGAAAGAGAGTGACTACTTGCAACATTCATAGAGATCAAAAGCTAGAGTACTTCAATCGTGCAAGGAGTTGGAGAAGGATTTCAAGAACATCAAGAACGACAAGGATTCAACCTACGGGTTTTATTTGCTTTAGTTTTATGTTCAAATTGTTTTCCCTTCAATCTATGTTTTTAGTTTATTCAGTCATGTGTAACTAAACTCATAGGATTCTAGGGATGTGTTAGTAGCAACTTTGGTTATACAATTCCGTTTTCTATTTAATATCCGTTTTGTTTTCACTTTGTTTTTTCCCTAAGTTAATCATGATGCTTCATAATTGAGTGACACAATTATGTATGATTCAATACAACTTGTTTCATAACTGTGACAGAGTTCTAGCGAGTTAGATCCACTTAGTAGACACTACAGTTAGCTTCCTTTAAAACGGCACTGTTAATTGAGAGTGAGGACTTTTCAAGGGTCTTAGGAGCTTTTTGGAGTTACGTGTTAGGATTGACAACCCTAATGTTAGTAATCAACGTTTGTATCGCATGAGCATAAGCTAGGTGACTCGTCCTTTCAAAGTATTAACTGTGCTAGGATATTGTAGTTTGGAATTTGTATAACCATAAAAGTGAAAGCACATCCCTGGGATTCCCCTTATCTCTATACTTTTCTCTCCGTGATTTGCTTGCATTTAGTTGTTTACTGTTTTTAATATTTACTGTTTTCAAAAGTCTTCAAAAATTCTTGTTTCTCCAGATAGTAATTGAGTTATAGTAGAAGATAGACACTCTGTGTACATCTTCCCCGTGTTCAATACCCGGTAATAACCTTTTGCTATACTATACCTACTCTGTATAGTTGCAGGTATTTATAGTGCAAATAAAAAGTGCATCAGTGGGGCATTCTCGAAATTGGATTATCTTTCCGTCGTTTTTGTGAGAAACGACCAAAGGAGCTGCCTATGGATTTATTTAGAATATTAAAAAGGCCATAACTTTCTCGTTACTCGTGATAATTGGCCACTCCAGGAGGCTTTGGAAACCTTATTCCGTGGGTAACAGTGGGGCATTCTCTAAATTGGATTATCTCTCCGTCGTTTTTGTGAGAAACGACCAAAGGCAGTTGCCTATGGATTTATTTAGAATATTAAAAAGGCCATAACTTTCTCGTTACTCATGATAATTGGCCACTCCAGGAGGCTTTGGAAACCTTATTCGATGGGTAACAATTAGGCATTCTCGAAATTGAATTATCTCTCTGTCGTTTTTCTGAAAAACTACCTAAGGCAGCTGCCTATAGATTTATTTAGAATATTAAAAAGGCCCTAACTTTCTCGTTACTCGTTGTAATTGGCCACTCCAGGAGGCTTTGGAAACCTTATTCCATGGGTAACAGTGGGGCATTCTCGAAATTGGATTATCTCTCTGTCGTTTTTCTGAAAAACGGCCAAAGGCAGCTGCCTATAGATTTATTTAGAATATTAAAAAGGCCTTAACTTTCTCGTTACTCGTGATAATTGGCCACTCCAGAAGAATTTGGAAACCTTATTCCATGGGTAACAGTGGGGCAGTCTCGAAATTGGATTATCTCTCCGTCGTTTTTGTGATAAACGACCAAAGGCTGCTGCCTATGGATTTATTTAGAATATTAAAAAGGCCATAACTTTCTCGTTACTCGTGATAATTGGCCACTCCAGGAGGCTTTGGAAACCTTATTCCGTGGGTAACAGTGGGGCATTCTCTAAATTGGATTATCTCTCCGTCGTTTTTGTGAGAAACGACCAAAGGCAGTTGCCTATGGATTTATTTAGAATATTAAAAAGGCCATAACTTTCTCGTTACTCGTGATAATTGGCCACTCCAGGAGGCTTTGGAAACCTTATTCCATGGGTATCAGTGGGGCATTCTCGAAATTGGATTATCTCTCCGTCGTTTTGGTGAGAAACGACCAAAGGCAGCTGCCTATGGATTTATTTTGAATATTAAAAAGGCCATAACTTTCTCGTTACTCGTGATAATTGGCCACTCCAGGAGGCTTTGGAAACCTTATTCCGTGGGTAACAGTAGGGCATTCTCGAAATTGGATTATCTCTCCGTCGTTTTTGTGAGAAACGACCAAAGGCGGGTGCCTATAGATTTATTTATAATATTAAAAAGGCCATAACTTTCTCGATACTCGTGATAATTGGCCACTCCAGGAGGCTTTGGAAACCTTATTCGATGGGTAACAGTTGGGCATTCTCGAAATTGGATTATCTCTCTGTCGTTTTTTCTGAAAAAACGGCCAAAGGCAGCTGCCTATAGATTTATTTAGAATATTAAAAAGGCCTTAACTTTCTCGTTACTCGTGATAATTGGCCACTCCAGAAGGCTTTGGAAACCTTATTCGATGGGTAACAGTGGGGCATTCTCGAAATTGGATTATCACTCTGTCGTTTTTGTGAGAAACGACCAAAGGCAGTTGCCTATGGATTTATTTAGAATATTAAAAAGGCCATAACTTTCTCGTTACTCGTGTTAATTGGCCACTCCAAGAGGCTTTGGAAACCTTATTCGATGGGTAACAGTTGGGCATTCTCGAAATTGGATTATCTCTCCGTCTTTTTTCTGAAAAACGGCCAAAGGCAGCTGCTTATGGAATTATTTAGAATATTAAAAAGGCCAAAACTTTCTCGTTACTCGTGATAATTTGCCACTCCAGGAGGCTTTCGAAACCTTATTCCATGGATAACAGTGGGGCATTCTCGAAATTGGATTATCTCTCCGTCGTTTTTGTGAGAAACGGCCAAAGGCTGCTGCCTATGGATTTATTTAGAATATTAAAAAGGCCATAACTTTCTCATTACTCGTGATAATTGGCCACTCCAGGAGGCTTTGGAAACCTTATTCCATGGGTATCAGTGGGGCATTCTCGAAATTGGATTATCTCTCCGTCGTTTTGGTGAGAAACGACCAAAGGCAACTGCCTATGGATTTATTTAGAATATTAAAAAGGCCATAACATTCTCGTTACTCGTGATAATTGGCCACTCCAGGAGGCTTTGGAAACCTTATTCTGTGGGTAACAGTGTGGCATTCTCGAAATTGGATTATCTCTCCATCGTTTTTGTGAGAAACGACCAAAGGCAGTTGCCTATAGATTTATTTATAATATTAAAAAGGCCTTAACTTTCTTGTTACTCGTGATAATTGGCCACCCCAGGAGGCTTTGGAAACCTTATTCGATGGGTAACAGTTGGGCATTCTCGAAATTTGATTATCTCTCCTTCGTTTTTGTGAGAAACGACCAAAGGCGGCTGCCTATGGATTTATTTAGAATATTAAAAAGGCCATAACTTTCTCGTTACTCGTGATAATTGGCCACTCCAGAAGGCTTTGGAAACCTTATTCGATGGGTAACAGTTGGGCATTCTCGAAATTGGATTATCTCTCTGTCGTTTTTCGGAAAAACGGCCAAAGGCATCTGCCTACAGATTTATTTAGAATATTAAGAAGGCCTTATCTTTCTCGTTACTCGTGATAATTAGCCACTCCAGAAGAATTTGGAAACCTTATTCCATGGGTAACAGTGGGGCATTCTCGAAATTGGATTATCTCTCCGTCGTTTTTGGGAGAAACGACCAAAGGCTGCTGCCTATGGATTTATTTAGAATATTAAAAAGGCCATAACTTTCTCGTTACTCGTGATAATTGGCCACTCCAGGAGGCTTTGGAAACCTTATTCCGTGGGTAACAGTGGGGCATTCTCGAAATTGGATTATCTCTCCGTCGTTTTTGTGAGAAACGACCAAAGGCAGTTGCCTATGGATTTATTTAGAATATTAAAAAGGCCAAAAATTTCTCGTTACTCGTGATAATTGGCCACTCCAGGAGGCTTTGGAAACCTTATTCCATGGGTATCAGTGGGGCATTCTCGAAATTGGATTATCTCTCCTTCGTTTTGGTGAGAAACGACCAAAGGCAGCTGCCTATGGATTTATTTTGAATATTAAAAAGGCCATAACTTTCTCGTTACTCGTGATAATTGGCCACTCCAGGAGGCTTTGGAAACCTTATTCCGTGGGTAACAGTGGGGCAATCTCGAAATTGGATTATCTCTCCGTCGTTTTAGTGAGAAACGACCAAAGGCAGCCGCCTATGGATTTATTTTGAATATTAAAAAGGCCATAACTTTCTCGTTACTCATGATAATTGGCCACTCCAGGACGCTTTGGAAACCTTATTCCATGGGTAACAGTGGGGCATTCTCGAAATTGGATTATCTCTCCGTCGTTTTTCAGAGATACGACCAAAGGCAGCTGCCTATGGATTTATTTAGAATATTAAAAAGGCCATAACTTTCTTGTTACTTGTGATAATTGGCCACTCCAGGAGGCTTTGGAAACCTTATTCCATGGGCAACAGTGGGTGATACGCCCAGATTTTGCACTGTTTTAAGGCCATTATTTGGTCCGTTTTTTATATCAAAATCACTCTACACGTCCATTATTTGCATATTCTATACATTTTGGTATTTTGACGTGTTTTGTGAGAAATGTGTATATTTGAGCCGAAAAGGGGAGTAGAAACGCATAGTCTGGAAATCTGGAGTCAGACGGCGATCAGCGACCGCTGCGAAGTTGTACGGCGACCGCCGGCGCCCGGCGGTCAGAGCCATGTGGCGGCCCGCCTCGGAAATTTTCGCTAGGAGAAGAGTCTCGCCCGGCGACCGCCGGAGGACATGTGGCGGTCCGCCACCGAAGGGTCAGAGTCTCTGGACTCCAATGCGGCGACCGCCGGCCAAGGTGCGGCGGCGGCGGCGAATCCGACCAGCCTTAGATTTGCTCCAAGATTTACCAAATTTTGAAGATCTTTTCCTTCTATGATGAGGAATAATCTTCCCCTATAAATAGGACCTCAAGCTTCATAAAAAAAAAGGGTTTTTTTTCACACATCAAGAACACATTCATAGAGAAAGAGAGTGACTACTTGCAACATTCATAGAGATCAAAAGCTAGAGTACTTCAATCGTGCAAGGAGTTGGAGAAGGATTTCAAGAACATCAAGAACGACAAGGATTCAACCTACGGGTTTTATTTGCTTTAGTTTTATGTTCAAATTGTTTTCCCTTCAATCTATGTTTTTAGTTTATTCAGTCATGTGTAACTAAACTCATAGGATTCTAGGGATGTGTTAGTAGCAACTTTGGTTATACAATTCCGTTTTCTATTTAATATCCATTTTGTTTTCACTTTGTTTTTTCCCTAAGTTAATCATGATGCTTCATAATTGAGTGACACAATTATGTATGATTCAATACAACTTGTTTCATAACTGTGACAGAGTTCTAGCAAGTTAGATCCACTTAGTAGACACTACAGTTAGCTTCCTTTAAAACGGCACTGTTAATTGAGAGTGAGGACTTTTCAAGGGTCTTAGGAGCTTTTTGGAGTTACGTGTTAGGATTGACAACCCTAATGTTAGTAATCAACGTTTGTATCGCATGAGCATAAGCTAGGTGACTCGTCCTTTCAAAGTATTAACTGTGCTAGGATATTGTAGTTTGGAATTTGTATAACCATAAAAGTGAAAGCACATCCCTGGAATTCCCCTTATCTCTATACTTTTCTCTCCGTGATTTGCTTGCATTTAGTTGTTTACTGTTTTTAATATTTACTGTTTTCAAAAGTCTTCAAAAATTCTTGTTTCTCCAGATAGTAATTGAGTTATAGTAGAAGATAGACACTCTGTGTACATCTTCCCCGTGTTCGATACCCGGTAATAACCTTTTGCTATACTATACCTACTCTGTATAGTTGCAGGTATTTATAGTGCAAATAAAAAGTGCATCAGTGGGGCATTCTCGAAATTGGATTATCTTTCCGTCGTTTTTGTGAGAAACGACCAAAGGAGCTGCCTATGGATTTCTTTAGAATATTAAAAAGACCATAACTTTCTCGTTACTCGTGATAATTGGCCACTCCAGGAGGCTTTGGAAACCTTATTCCATGGGTAACAGAAGGGCATTCTCGAAATTGGATTATCTCTCCGTCGTTTTTGTGAGAAACGACCAAAGACAGCTGCCTATGGATTTATTTAGAATATTAAAAAGGCCATAACTTTCTCGTTACTCGTGATAATTGGCCACTCCAGGAGGCTTTGGAAACCTTATTCGATGGGCAACAGTTGGGCATTCTCGAAATTGGATTATCTCTCTGTCGTTTTTCTGAAAAACGGCCAAAGGCAGCTGCCTATAGATTTATTTTGAATATTAAAAAGACCATAACATTCTCGTTACTCGTGATAATTGGCCACTCCAGAAGGCTTTGGAAACCTTATTCCATGGGTAACAGTGGGGCAATCTCGAAATTGGATTATCTCTCCGTCGTTTTAGTGAGAAACGACCAAAGGCAGCTGCCTATGGATTTATTTTGAATATTAAAAAGGCCATAACTTTCTCGTTACTCATGATAATTGGCCACTCCAGGACGCTTTGGAAACCTTATTCCATGGGTAACAGTGGGGCATTCTCGAAATTGGATTATCTCTCCGTCGTTTTTCTGAGAAACGACCAAAGGCAGCTGCCTATAGATTTATTTAGAATATTAAAAAGGCCATAACTTTCTCGTTACTCGTGATAATTGGCCACTCCAAGAGGCTTTGGAAACCTTATTCCATGGGCTACAGTGGGGCATTCTCGAAATTGGATTATCTATCCGTCGTTTTAGTGAGAAACGACCAAAGGCAGCTGCCTATGGATTTATTTTGAATATTAAAAAGGCCATAACTTTCTCGTTACTCATGATAATTGGCCACTCCAGGACGCTTTGGAAACCTTATTCCATGGGTAACAGTAGGGCATTCTCGAAATTGGATTATCTCTCTGTCGTTTTTCTGAAAAACGGCCAAAGGCAGCTGCCTATAGATTTATTTTGAATATTAAAAAGACCATAACTTTCTCGTTACTCGTGATAATTGGCCACTCCAGAAGGCTTTGGAAACCTTATTCCATGGGTAACAGTGGGGCAATCTCGAAATTGGATTATCTATCCGTCGTTTTAGTGAGAAACGACCAAAGGCAGCTGCCTATGGATTTATTTTGAATATTAAAAAGGCCATAACTTTCTCGTTACTCATGATAATTGGCCACTCCAGGACGCTTTGGAAACCTTATTCCATGGGTAACAGTGGGGCATTCTCGAAATTGGATTATCTCTCCGTCGTTTTTCTGAGAAACGACCAAAGGCAGCTGCCTATAGATTTATTTAGAATATTAAAAAGGCCATAACTTTCTCGTTACTCGTGATAATTGGCCACTCCAAGAGGCTTTGGAAACCTTATTCCATGGGCTACAGTGGGGCATTCTCGAAATTGGATTATCTCTCCGTCGTTTTTGTGAGAAACGACCAAAGGCAGTTGCCTATGATTTATTTAGAATATTAAAAAGACCATAACTTTCTCGTTACTCGTGATAATTGGCCACTCCAGGATGCTTTGGAAACCTTATTCCATGGGTAACAGTAGGGCATTCTCGAAATTGGATTATCTTTCCGTCGTTTTTCAGAGATACGACCAAAGGCAGCTGCCTATGGATTTATTTAGAATATTAAAAAGGCCATAACTTTCTTGTTACTTGTGATAATTGGCCACTCCAGGAGGCTTTGGAAACCTTATTCCATGGGCAACAGTGGGTGATACGCCCAGATTTTGCACTGTTTTAAGGCCATTATTTGGTCCGTTTTTTATATCAAAATCACTCTACACGTCCATTATTTGCATATTCTATACATTTTGGTATTTTGACGTGTTTTGTGAGAAATGTGTATATTTGAGCCGAAAAGGGGAGTAGAAACGCATAGTCTGGAAATCTGGAGTCAGACGGCGATCAGCGACCGCTGCGAAGTTGTACGGCGACCGCCGGCGCCCGGCGGTCAGAGCCATGTGGCGGCCCGCCTCGGAAATTTACGCTAGGAGAAGAGTCTCGCCCGGCGACCGCCGGAGGACATGTGGCGGTCCGCCACCGAAGGGTCAGAGTCTCTGGACTCCAATGCGGCGACCGCCGGCCAAGGTGCGGCGGCCCGCCGGAGAAAGGCGGCGAATCCGACCAGCCTTAGATTTGCTCCAAGATTTACCAAATTTTGAAGATCTTTTCCTTCTATGATGAGGAATAATCTTCCCCTATAAATAGGACCTCAAGCTTCATAAAAAAAAAGGGTTTTTTTTCACACATCAAGAACACATTCATAGAGAAAGAGAGTGACTACTTGCAACATTCATAGAGATCAAAAGCTAGAGTACTTCAATCGTGCAAGGAGTTGGAGAAGGATTTCAAGAACATCAAGAACGACAAGGATTCAACCTACGGGTTTTATTTGCTTTAGTTTTATGTTCAAATTGTTTTCCCTTCAATCTATGTTTTTAGTTTATTCAGTCATGTGTAACTAAACTCATAGGATTCTAGGGATGTGTTAGTAGCAACTTTGGTTATACAATTCCGTTTTCTATTTAATATCCATTTTGTTTTCACTTTGTTTTTTCCCTAAGTTAATCATGATGCTTCATAATTGAGTGACACAATTATGTATGATTCAATACAACTTGTTTCATAACTGTGACAGAGTTCTAGCAAGTTAGATCCACTTAGTAGACACTACAGTTAGCTTCCTTTAAAACGGCACTGTTAATTGAGAGTGAGGACTTTTCAAGGGTCTTAGGAGCTTTTTGGAGTTACGTGTTAGGATTGACAACCCTAATGTTAGTAATCAACGTTTGTATCGCATGAGCATAAGCTAGGTGACTCGTCCTTTCAAAGTATTAACTGTGCTAGGATATTGTAGTTTGGAATTTGTATAACCATAAAAGTGAAAGCACATCCCTGGAATTCCCCTTATCTCAATACTTTTCTCTCCGTGATTTGCTTGCATTTAGTTGTTTACTGTTTTTAATATTTACTGTTTTCAAAAGTCTTCAAAAATTCTTGTTTCTCCAGATAGTAATTGAGTTATAGTAGAAGATAGACACTCTGTGTACATCTTCCCCGTGTTCGATACCCGGTAATAACCTTTTGCTATACTATACCTACTCTGTATAGTTGCAGGTATTTATAGTGCAAATAAAAAGTGCATCAGTGGGGCATTCTCGAAATTGGATTATCTTTCCGTCGTTTTTGTGAGAAACGACCAAAGGAGCTGCCTATGGATTTCTTTAGAATATTAAAAAGACCATAACTTTCTCGTTACTCGTGATAATTGGCCACTCCAGGAGGCTTTGGAAACCTTATTCCATGGGTAACAGAAGGGCATTCTCGAAATTGGATTATCTCTCCGTCGTTTTTGTGAGAAACGACCAAAGACAGCTGCCTATGGATTTATTTAGAATATTAAAAAGGCCATAACTTTCTCGTTACTCGTGATAATTGGCCACTCCAGGAGGCTTTGGAAACCTTATTCGATGGGCAACAGTTGGGCATTCTCGAAATTGGATTATCTCTCTGTCGTTTTTCTGAAAAACGGCCAAAGGCAGCTGCCTATAGATTTATTTTGAATATTAAAAAGACCATAACATTCTCGTTACTCATGATAATTGGCCACTCCAGAAGGCTTTGGAAACCTTATTCCATGGGTAACAGTGGGGCAATCTCGAAATTGGATTATCTCTCCGTCGTTTTAGTGAGAAACGACCAAAGGCAGCTGCCTATGGATTTATTTTGAATATTAAAAAGGCCATAACTTTCTCGTTACTCATGATAATTGGCCACTCCAGGACGCTTTGGAAACCTTATTCCATGGGTAACAGTGGGGCATTCTCGAAATTGGATTATCTCTCCGTCGTTTTTCTGAGAAACGACCAAAGGCAGCTGCCTATAGATTTATTTAGAATATTAAAAAGGCCATAACTTTCTCGTTACTCGTGATAATTGGCCACTCCAAGAGGCTTTGGAAACCTTATTCCATGGGCTACAGTGGGGCATTCTCGAAATTGGATTATCTATCCATCGTTTTAGTGAGAAACGACCAAAGGCAGCTGCCTATGGATTTATTTTGAATATTAAAAAGGCCATAACTTTCTCGTTACTCATGATAATTGGCCACTCCAGGACGCTTTGGAAACCTTATTCCATGGGTAACAGTAGGGCATTCTCGAAATTGGATTATCTCTCTGTCGTTTTTCTGAAAAACGGCCAAAGGCAGCTGCCTATAGATTTATTTTGAATATTAAAAAGACCATAACTTTCTCGTTACTCGTGATAATTGGCCACTCCAGAAGGCTTTGGAAACCTTATTCCATGGGTAACAGTGGGGCAATCTCGAAATTGGATTATCTATCCGTCGTTTTAGTGAGAAACGACCAAAGGCAGCTGCCTATGGATTTATTTTGAATATTAAAAAGGCCATAACTTTCTCGTTACTCGTGATAATTGGCCACTCCAGGAGGCTTTGGAAACCTTATTCGATAGGTAACAGTTGGGCATTCTCGAAATTGGATTATCTCTCTGTCGTTTTTCTGAAAAACGGCCAAAGGCAGCTGCCTATAGATTTATTTAGAATATTAAAAAGGCCTTAACTTTCTCGTTACTCGTGATAATTGGCCACTCCTGAAGGCTTTGGAAACCTTATTCGATGGGTAACAGTGGGGCATTCTCGAAATTGGATTATCACTCTGTCGTTTTTGTGAGAAACGAGCAAAGGCAGTTGCCTATGGATTTATTTAGAATATTAAAAAGGCCATAACTTTCTCGTTACTCGTGATAATTGGCCACTCCAAGAGGCTTTGGAAACCTTATTCGATGGGTAACAGTTGGGCATTCTCGAAATTGGATTATCTCTCCGTCTTTTTTCTGAAAAACGGCCAAAGGCAGCTGCTTATGGAATTATTTAGAATATTAAAAAGGCCATAACTTTCTCGTTACTCATGATAATTTGCCACTCCAGGAGGCTTTGGAAACCTTATTCCATGGATAACAGTGGGGCATTCTCGAAATTGGATTATCTCTCCGTCGTTTTTGTGATAAACGGCCAAAGGCTGCTGCCTATGCATTTATTTAGAATATTAAAAAGGCCATAACTTTCTCGTTACTCGTGATAATTGGCCACTCTAGGAGGCTTTGGAAACCTTATTCGATGGGCAACAGTTGGGCATTCTCGAAATTGGATTATCTATCTGTCGTTTTTCTGAAAAACGGCCAAAGGCAGCTGCCTATAGATTTATTTAGAATATTAAAAAGGCCTTAACTTTCTCGTTACTCGTGATATTTGGCCACTCCAGAAGGCTTTGGAAACCTTATTCCATGGGTAACAGTGGGGCAATCTCGAAATTGGATTATCTATCCGTCGTTTTAGTGAGAAATGACCAAAGGCAGCTGCCTATGGATTTATTTTGAATATTAAAAAGGCCTTAACTTTCTCGTTAATCGTGATAATTAGCACCTCCAGAAGGATTTGGAAACCTTATTCCATGGGTAACAGTGGGGCATTCTCGAAATTGGATTATCTCTCAGTCGTTTATGTGAGAAACGATCAAAGGCAGCTGCCTATAGATTTATTTATAATATTAAAAAGGCCTTAACTTTCTCGTTACTCGTGATAATTAGCCACTCCAGAAGAATTTGGAAACCTTATTCCGTGGGTAACAGTGGGGCATTCTCTAAATTGGATTATCTCTCCGTCGTTTTTGTGAGAAACGACCAAAGGAGTTGCCTATGGATTTATTTAGATTATTAAAAAGGCCATAACTTTCTCGTTACTCATGATAATTGGCCACTCCAGGAGGCTTTGGAAACCTTATTCGATGGGTAACAGAAGGGCATTCTCGAAATTGGATTATCTCTCCGTCGTTTTTGTGAGAAACGACAAAAGGCAGCTGCCTATAGATTTATTTAGAATATTAAAAAGGCCATAACTTTCTCGTTACTCGTGATAATTGGCCACTCCAGGAGGCTTTGGAAACCTTATTCCATGGGCAACAGTGGGGCATTCTCGAAATTGGATTATCTCTCCGTCGTTTTTGTGAGAAACGACCAAAGGCTGCTGCCTATGGATTTATTTAGAATATTAAAAAGGCCATAACTTTCTCGTTACTCGTGATAATTGGCCACTCCATGACGCTTTGGAAACCTTATTCGATGGGCAACAGTTGGGCATTCTCGAAATTGGATTATCTTTCTGCCATTTTTCTGAAAAACGGCCAAAGGCAGCTGCCTATAGATTTATTTAGAATATTAAAAAGGCCATAACATTCTCGTTACTCGTGATAATTGGCCACTCCAGGAGGCTTTGGAAACCTTATTCCATGGGCAACAGTGGGGCATTCTCGAAATTGGATTATCTCTCCGTCGTTTTTGTGAGAAACGACCAAAGGCAGTTGCCTATGGATTTATTTAGAATATTAAAAAGACCATAACTTTCTCGTTACTCGTGATAATTGGCCACTTTTTGTGAGAAACGACAAAAGGCTGCTGCCTATGGATTTATTTAGAATATTAAAAAGGCCATAACATTCTCGTTACTCGTGATAATTGGCCACTCCAGGAGGCTTTGGAAACCTTATTCCATGGGCAACAGTGGGGCATTCTCGAAATTGAATTATCTCTCCGTCGTTTTTGTGAGAAACGACCAAAGGCAGTTGCCTATGGATTTATTTAGAATATTAAAAAGACCATAACTTTCTCGTTACTCGTGATAATTGGCCACTCCAGGAGGCTTTGGAAACCTTATTCCATGGGTAACAGTAGGGCATTCTCGAAATAGGATTATCTCTCCGTCGTTTTTGTGCGAAACGACCAAAGGCAGCTGCGTATGGATTTATTTAGAATATTAAAAAGGCCATAACTTTCTCGTTACTCGTGATAATTGGCCACTCCATGACGCTTTGGAAACCTTATTCGATGGGCAACAGTTGGGCATTCTCGAAATTGGATTATCTTTCTGCCATTTTTCTGAAAAACGGCCAAAGGCAGCTGCCTATAGATTTATTTAGAATATTAAAAAGGCCATAACATTCTCGTTACTCGTGATAATTGGCCACTCCAGGAGGCTTTGGAAACCTTATTCCATGGGCAACAGTGGGGCATTCTCGAAATTAGATTATCTCTCCGTCGTTTTTGTGAGAAACGACCAAAGGCAGTTGCCTATGGATTTATTTAGAATATTAAAAAGACCATAACTTTCTCGTTACTCGTGATAATTGGCCACTTTTTGTGAGAAACGACCAAAGGCAGCTGCCTATGGATTTATTTAGAATATTAAAAAGGCCATAACTTTCTCGTTACTCGTGATAATTGGCCACTCCAGGAGGCTTTGGAAACCTTATTCCGTGGGTAACAGTGGGGCATTCTCGAAATTGGATTATCTCTCCGTCGTTTTTGTGAGAACCGACCAAAGGCAGTTGCCTATGGATTTATTTAGAATATTAAAAAGGCCATAACTTTCTCGTTACTCGTGATAATTGGCCACTCCAGGAGGCTTTGGAAACCTTATTCCATGGGTATCAGTGGGGCATTCTCGAAATTGGATTATCTCTCCGTCGTTTTGGTGAGAAACGACCAAAGGCAGCTGTCTATGGATTTATTTAGAATATTAAAAAGGCCATAACTTTCTCGTTACTCGTGATAATTGGCCACTCCAGGAGGCTTTGGAAACCTTATTCCGTGGGTAACAGTGGGGCATTCTCTAAATTGGATTATCTCTCCGTCGTTTTTGTGAGAAACGACCAAACGCAGTTGCCTATGGATTTATTTAGAATATTAAAAAGGCCATAACTTTCTCGTTACTCGTGATAATTGGCCACTCCAGGAGGCTTTGGAAACCTTATTCCATGCGTATCAGTGGGGCATTCTCGAAATTGGATTATCTCTCCGTCGTTTTGGTGAGAAACGACCAAAGGCAGCTGCCTATGGATTTATTTAGAATATTAAAAAGGCCATAACTTTCTCGTTACTCGTGATAATTGGCCACTCCAGGAGGCTTTGGAAACCTTATTCCGTGGGTAACAGTGGGGCATTCTCGAAATTGGATTATCTCTCCATCGTTTTTGTGAGAAACGACCAAAGGCAGTTGCCTATGGATTTATTTAGAATATTAAAAAGACCATAACTTTCTCGTTACTCGTGATAATTGGCCACTTTTTGTGAGAAACGACCAAAGGCTGCTGCCTATGGATTTATTTAGAATATTAAAAAGGCCATAACTTTCTCTTTACTCGTGATAATTGGCCACTCCAGGAGGCTTTGGAAACCTTATTCCGTGGGTAACAGTGGGGCATTCTCTAAATTGGATTATCTCTCCGTCGTTTTTGTGAGAAACGACCAAAGGCAGCTGCCTATGGATTTATTTAGAATATTAAAAAGGCCATAACTTTCTCGTTACTCGTGATAATTGGCCACTCCAGGAGGCTTTGGAAACCTTATTCCGTGGGTAACAGTGGGGCATTCTCGAAATTGGATTATCTCTCCGTCGTTTTTGTGAGAAACGACCAAAGGCAGTTGCCTATGGATTTATTTAGAATATTAAAAAGGCCATAACTTTCTCGTTACTCGTGATAATTGGCCACTCCAGGAGGCTTTGGAAACCTTATTCCATGGGTATCAGTGGGGCATTCTCGAAATTGGATTATCTCTCCGTCGTTTTGGTGAGAAACGACCAAAGGCAGCTGTCTATGGATTTATTTAGAATATTAAAAAGGCCATAACTTTCTCGTTACTCGTGATAATTGGCCACTCCAGGAGGCTTTGGAAACCTTATTCCGTGGGTAACAGTGGGGCATTCTCTAAATTGGATTATCTCTCCGTCGTTTTTGTGAGAAACGACCAAACGCAGGTGCCTATGGATTTATTTAGAATATTAAAAAGGCCATAACTTTCTCGTTACTCGTGATAATTGGCCACTCCAGGAGGCTTTGGAAACCTTATTCCATGCGTATCAGTGGGGCATTCTCGAAATTGGATTATCTCTCCGTCGTTTTGGTGAGAAACGACCAAAGGCAGCTGCCTATGGATTTATTTAGAATATTAAAAAGGCCATAACTTTCTCGTTACTCGTGATAATTGGCCACTCCAGGAGGCTTTGGAAACCTTATTCCGTGGGTAACAGTGGGGCATTCTCGAAATTGGATTATCTCTCCGTCGTTTTTGTGAGAAACGACCAAAGGCAGTTGCCTATGGATTTATTTAGAATATTAAAAAGACCATAACTTTCTCGTTACTCGTGATAATTGGCCACTTTTTGTGAGAAACGACCAAAGGCTGCTGCCTATGGATTTATTTAGAATATTAAAAAGGCCATAACTTTCTCTTTACTCGTGATAATTGGCCACTCCAGGAGGCTTTGGAAACCTTATTCCGAGGGTAACAGTGGGGCATTCTCTAAATTGGATTATCTCTCCGTCGTTTTTGTGAGAAACGACCAAAGGCAGCTGCCTATGGATTTATTTAGAATATTAAAAAGGCCATAACTTTCTCGTTACTCGTGATAATTGGCCACTCCAGGAGGCTTTGGAAACCTTATTCCGTGGGTAACAGTGGGGCATTCTCGAAATTGGATTATCTCTCCGTCGTTTTTGTGAGAAACGACCAAAGGCAGTTGCCTATGGATTTATTTAGAATATTAAAAACGCCATAACTTTCTCGTTACTCGTGATAATTGGCCACTCCAGGAGGCTTTGGAAACCTTATTCCATGGGTATCAGTGGGGCATTCTCGAAATTGGATTATCTCTCCGTCGTTTTGGTGAGAAACGACCAAAGGCAGCTGTCTATGGATTTATTTAGAATATTAAAAAGGCCATAACTTTCTCGTTACTCGTGATAATTGGCCACTCCAGGAGGCTTTGGAAACCTTATTCCGTGGGTAACAGTGGGGCATTCTCGAAATTGGATTATCTCTCCGTCGTTTTGGTGAGAAACGACCAAAGGCAGCTGCCTATGGATTTATTTAGAATATTAAAAAGGCCATAACTTTCTCGTTACTCGTGATAATTGGCCACTCCAGGAGGCTTTGGAAACCTTATTCCGTGGGTAACAGTGGGGCATTCTCGAAATTGGATTATCTCTCCGTCGTTTTTGTGAGAAACGACCAAAGGCAGTTGCCTATGGATTTATTTAGAATATTAAAAAGACCATAACTTTCTCGTTACTCGTGATAATTGGCCACTTTTTGTGAGAAACGACCAAAGGCTGCTGCCTATGGATTTATTTAGAATATTAAAAAGGCCATAACTTTCTCTTTACTCGTGATAATTGGCCACTCCAGGAGGCTTTGGAAACCTTATTCCGTGGGTAACAGTGGGGCATTCTCTAAATTGGATTATCTCTCCGTCGTTTTTGTGAGAAACGACCAAAGGCAGCTGCCTATGGATTTATTTAGAATATTAAAAAGGCCATAACTTTCTCGTTACTCGTGATAATTGGCCACTCCAGGAGGCTTTGGAAACCTTATTCCGTGGGTAACAGTGGGGCATTCTCGAAATTGGATTATCTCTCCGTCGTTTTTGTGAGAAACGACCAAAGGCAGCTGCCTATGGATTTATTTAGAATATTAAAAAGGCCATAACTTTCTCGTTACTCGTGATAATTGGCCACTCCAGGAGGCTTTGGAAACCTTATTCCGTGGGTAACAGTGGGGCATTCTCGAAATTGGATTATCTCTCCGTCGTTTTTGTGAGAAACGACCAAAGGCAGTTGCCTATGGATTTATTTAGAATATTAAAAAGACCATAACTTTCTCGTTACTCGTGATAATTGGCCACTTTTTGTGAGAAACGACCAAAGGCAGCTGCCTATGGATTTATTTAGAATATTAAAAAGGCCATAACTTTCTCGTTACTCGTGATAATTGGCCACTTTTTGTGAGAAACGACCAAAGGCTGCTGCCTATGGATTTATTTAGAATATTAAAAAGGCCATAACTTTCCCTTTACTCGTGATAATTGGCCACTCCAGGAGGCTTTGGAAACCTTATTCCGTGGGTAACAGTGGGGCATTCTCTAAATTGGATTATCTCTCCGTCGTTTTGGTGAGAAACGACCAAAGGCAGCTGTCTATGGATTTATTTAGAATATTAAAAAGGCCATAACTTTCTCGTTACTCGTGATAATTGGCCACTCCAGGAGGCTTTGGAAACCTTATTCCGTGGGTAACAGTGGGGCATTCTCTAAATTGGATTATCTCTCCGTCGTTTTTGTGAGAAACGACCAAACGCAGTTGCCTATGGATTTATTTAGAATATTAAAATGGCCATAACTTTCTCGTTACTCGTGATAATTGGCCACTCCAGGAGGCTTTGGAAACCTTATTCCATGCGTATCAGTGCGGCATTCTCGAAATTGGATTATCTCTCCGTCGTTTTGGTGAGAAACGACCAAAGGCAGCTGCCTATGGATTTATTTAGAATATTAAAAAGGCCATAACTTTCTCGTTACTCGTGATAATTGGCCACTCCAGGAGGCTCTGGAAACCTTATTCCGTGGGTATCAGTGGGGCATTCTCGAAATTGGATTATCTCTCCGTCGTTTTGGTGAGAAACGACCAAAGGCAGCTGTCTATGGATTTATTTAGAATATTAAAAAGGCCATAACTTTCTCGTTACTCGTGATAATTGGCCACTCCAGGAGGCTTTGGAAACCTTATTCCGTGGGTAACAGTGGGGCATTCTCTAAATTGGATTATCTCTCCGTCGTTTTTGTGAGAAACGACCAAACGCAGTTGCCTATGGATTTATTTAGAATATTAAAAAGGCCATAACATTCTCGTTACTCGTGATAATTGGCCACTTTTTGTGAGAAACGACCAAAGGCTGCTGCCTATGGATTTATTTAGAATATTAAAAAGGCCATAACTTTCTCTTTACTCGTGATAATTGGCCACTCCAGGAGGCTTTGGAAACCTTATTCCGTGGGTAACAGTGGGGCATTCTCTAAATTGGATTATCTCTCCGTCGTTTTTGTGAGAAACGACCAAAGGCAGCTGCCTATGGATTTATTTAGAATATTAAAAAGGCCATAACTTTCTCGTTACTCGTGATAATTGGCCACTCCAGGAGGCTTTGGAAACCTTATTCCGTGGGTAACAGTGGGGCATTCTCGAAATTGGATTATCTCTCCGTCGTTTTTGTGAGAAATGACCAAAGGCAGTTGCCTATGGATTTATTTAGAATATTAAAAAGGCCATAACTTTCTCGTTACTCGTGATAATTGGCCACTCCAGGAGGCTTTGGAAACCTTATTCCATGGGTATCAGTGGGGCATTCTCGAAATTGGATTATCTCTCCGTCGTTTTGGTGAGAAACGACCAAAGGCAGCTGTCTATGGATTTATTTAGAATATTAAAAAGGCCATAACTTTCTCGTTACTCGTGATAATTGGCCACTCCAGGAGGCTTTGGAAACCTTATTCCGTGGGTAACAGTGGGGCATTCTCTAAATTGGATTATCTCTCCGTCGTTTTTGTGAGAAACGACCAAACGCAGTTGCCTATGGATTTATTTAGAATATTAAAATGGCCATAACTTTCTCGTTACTCGTGATAATTGGCCACTCCAGGAGGCTTTGGAAACCTTATTCCGTGGGTAACAGTGGGGCATTCTCGAAATTGGATTATCTCTCCGTCGTTTTGGTGAGAAACGACCAAAGGCAGCTGCCTATGGATTTATTTAGAATATTAAAAAGGCCATAACTTTCTCGTTACTCGTGATAATTGGCCACTCCAAGAGGCTCTGGAAACCTTATTCCGTGGGTATCAGTGGGGCATTCTCGAAATTGGATTATCTCTCCGTCGTTTTGGTGAGAAACGACCAAAGGCAGCTGTCTATGGATTTATTTAGAATATTAAAAAGGCCATAACTTTCTCGTTACTCGTGATAATTGGCCACTCCAGGAGGCTTTGGAAACCTTATTCCGTGGGTAACAGTGGGGCATTCTCTAAATTGGATTATCTCTCCGTCGTTTTTGTGAGAAACGACCAAACGCAGTTGCCTATGGATTTATTTAGAATATTAAAAAGGCCATAACATTCTCGTTACTCGTGATAATTGGCCACTCCAGGAGGCTTTGGAAACCTTATTCCATGGGCAACAGTGGGGCATTCTCGAAATTGGATTATCTCTCCGTCGTTTTTGTGAGAAACGACCAAAGGCAGTTGCCTATGGATTTATTTAGAATATTAAAAAGACCATAACTTTCTCGTTACTCGTGATAATTGGCCACTTTTTGTGAGAAACGACCAAAGGCAGCTGCCTATGGATTTATTTAGAATATTAAAAAGGCCATAACTTTCTCGTTACTCGTGATAATTGGCCACTCCAGGAGGCTTTGGAAACCTTATTCCGTGGGTAACAGTGGGGCATTCTCGAAATTGGATTATCTCTCCGTCGTTTTTGTGAGAAACGACCAAAGGCAGTTGCCTATGGATTTATTTAGAATATTAAAAATGCCATAACTTTCTCGTTACTCGTGATAATTGGCCACTCCAGGAGGCTTTGGAAACCTTATTCCATGGGTATCAGTGGGGCATTCTCGAAATTGGATTATCTCTCCGTCGTTTTGGTGAGAAACGACCAAAGGCAGCTGTCTATGGATTTATTTAGAATATTAAAAAGGCCATAACTTTCTCGTTACTCGTGATAATTGGCCACTCCAGGAGGCTTTGGAAACCTTATTCCGTGGGTAACAGTGGGGCATTCTCTAAATTGGATTATCTCTCCGTCGTTTTTGTGAGAAACGACCAAACGCAGTTGCCTATGGATTTATTTAGAATATTAAAAAGGCCATAACTTTCTCGTTACTCGTGATAATTGGCCACTCCAGGAGGCTTTGGAAACCTTATTCCATGCGTATCAGTGGGGCATTCTCGAAATTGGATTATCTCTCCGTCGTTTTGGTGAGAAACGACCAAAGGCAGCTGCCTATGGATTTATTTAGAATATTAAAAAGGCCATAACTTTCTCGTTACTCGTGATAATTGGCCACTCCAGGAGGCTTTGGAAACCTTATTCCGTGGGTAACAGTGGGGCATTCTCGAAATTGGATTATCTCTCCGTCGTTTTTGTGAGAAACGACCAAAGGCAGCTGCCTATGGATTTATTTAGAATATTAAAAAGGCCATAACTTTCTCGTTACTCGTGATAATTGGCCACTTTTTGTGAGAAACGACCAAAGGCTGCTGCCTATGGATTTATTTAGAATATTAAAAAGGCCATAACTTTCTCTTTACTCGTGATAATTGGCCACTCCAGGAGGCTTTGGAAACCTTATTCCGTGGGTAACAGTGGGGCATTCTCTAAATTGGATTATCTCTCCGTCGTTTTTGTGAGAAACGACCAAAGGCAGCTGCCTATGGATTTATTTAGAATATTAAAAAGGCCATAACTTTCTCGTTACTCGTGATAATTGGCCACTCCAGGAGGCTTTGGAAACCTTATTCCGTGGGTAACAGTGGGGCATTCTCGAAATTGGATTATCTCTCCGTCGTTTTTGTGAGAAATGACCAAAGGCAGTTGCCTATGGATTTATTTAGAATATTAAAAAGGCCATAACTTTCTCGTTACTCGTGATAATTGGCCACTCCAGGAGGCTTTGGAAACCTTATTCCATGGGTATCAGTGGGGCATTCTCGAAATTGGATTATCTCTCCGTCGTTTTGGTGAGAAACGACCAAAGGCAGCTGTCTATGGATTTATTTAGAATATTAAAAAGGCCATAACTTTCTCGTTACTCGTGATAATTGGCCACTCCAGGAGGCTTTGGAAACCTTATTCCGTGGGTAACAGTGGGGCATTCTCTAAATTGGATTATCTCTCCGTCGTTTTTGTGAGAAACGACCAAACGCAGTTGCCTATGGATTTATTTAGAATATTAAAATGGCCATAACTTTCTCGTTACTCGTGATAATTGGCCACTCCAGGAGGCTTTGGAAACCTTATTCCATGCGTATCAGTGGGGCATTCTCGAAATTGGATTATCTCTCCGTCGTTTTGGTGAGAAACGACCAAAGGCAGCTGCCTATGGATTTATTTAGAATATTAAAAAGGCCATAACTTTCTCGTTACTCGTGATAATTGGCCACTCCAGGAGGCTCTGGAAACCTTATTCCGTGGGTAACAGTGGGGCATTCTCGAAATTGGATTATCTCTCCGTCGTTTTTGTGAGAAACGACCAAAGGCTGCTGCCTATGGATTTATTTAGAATATTAAAAAGGCCATAACTTTCTCGTTATTCGTGATAATTAGCCACTCCAGAAGAATTTGGAAACCTTATTCTGTGGGTAACAGTGGGGCATTCTCGAAATTGGATTATCTCTCCGTCGTTTTAGTGAGAAACGACCAAAGGCTGCTGCCTATGGATTTATTTAGAATATTAAAAAGGCCATAACTTTCTCGTTACTCGTGATAATTGGCCACTCCAGGAGGCTTTGGAAACCTTATTCCGTGGGTAACAGTGGGGCATTCTCTAAATTGGATTATCTCTCCGTCGTTTTTGTGAGAAACGACCAAAGGCAGTTGCCTATGGATTTATTTAGAATATTAAAAAGGCCATAACTTTCTCGTTACTCGTGATAATTGGCCACTCCAGGAGGCTTTGGAAACCTTATTCCATGGGTATCAGTGGGGCATTCTCGAAATTGGATTATCTCTCCGTCGTTTTGGTGAGAAACGACCAAAGGCAGCTGTCTATGGATTTATTTAGAATATTAAAAAGGCCATAACTTTCTCGTTACTCGTGATAATTGGCCACTCCAGGAGGCTTTGGAAGCCTTATTCCGTGGGTAACAGTGGGGCATTCTCTAAATGGGATTATCTCTCCGTCGTTTTTGTGAGAAACGACCAAACGCAGTTGCCTATGGATTTATTTAGAATATTAAAAAGGCCATAACTTTCTCGTTACTCGTGATAATTGGCCACTCCAGGAGGCTTTGGAAACCTTATTCCATGGGTATCAGTGGGGCATTCTCGAAATTGGATTATCTCTCCGTCGTTTTGGTGAGAAACGACCAAAGGCAGCTGTCTATGGATTTATTTAGAATATTAAAAAGGCCATAACTTTCTCGTTACTCGTGATAATTGGCCACTCCAGGAGGCTTTGGAAGCCTTATTCCGTGGGTAACAGTGGGGCATTCTCTAAATGGGATTATCTCTCCGTCGTTTTTGTGAGAAACGACCAAACGCAGTTGCCTATGGATTTATTTAGAATATTAAAAAGGCCATAACTTTCTCGTTACTCGTGATAATTGGCCACTCCAGGAGGCTTTGGAAACCTTATTCCATGGGTATCAGTGGGGCATTCTCGAAATTGGATTATCTCTCCGTCGTTTTGGTGAGAAACGACCAAAGGCAGCTGTCTATGGATTTATTTAGAATATTAAAAAGGCCATAACTTTCTCGTTACTCGTGATAATTGGCCACTCCAGGAGGCTTTGGAAGCCTTATTCCGTGGGTAACAGTGGGGCATTCTCTAAATGGGATTATCTCTCCGTCGTTTTTGTGAGAAACGACCAAACGCAGTTGCCTATGGATTTATTTAGAATATTAAAAAGGCCATAACTTTCTCGTTACTCGTGATAATTGGCCACTCCAGGAGGCTTTGGAAACCTTATTCCGTGGGTATCAGTGGGGCATTCTCGAAATTGGATTATCTCTCCGTCGTTTTGGTGAGAAACGACCAAAGGCAGCTGTCTATGGATTTATTTAGAATATTAAAAAGGCCATAACTTTCTCGTTACTCGTGATAATTGGCCACTCCAGGAGGCTTTGGAAGCCTTATTCCGTGGGTAACAGTGGGGCATTCTCTAAATGGGATTATCTCTCCGTCGTTTTTGTGAGAAACGACCAAACGCAGTTGCCTATGGATTTATTTAGAATATTAAAAAGGCCATAACTTTCTCGTTACTCGTGATAATTGGCCACTCCAGGAGGCTTTGGAAACCTTATTCCATGGGTATCAGTGGGGCATTCTCGAAATTGGATTATCTCTCCGTCGTTTTGGTGAGAAACGACCAAAGGCAGCTGCCTATGGATTTATTTAGAATATTAAAAATGCCATAACTTTCTCGTTACTCGTGATAATTGGCCACTCCAGGAGGCTTTGGAAACCTTATTCCGTGGGTAACAGTGGGGCATTCTCTAAATTGGATTATCTCTCCGTCGTTTTTGTGAGAAACGACCAAAGGCAGCTGCCTATGGATTTATTTAGAATATTAAAAAGGCCATAACTTTCTCGTTACTCGTGATAATTGGCCACTCCAGGAGGCTTTGGAAACCTTATTCCGTGGGTAACAGTGGGGCATTCTCGAAATTGGATTATCTCTCCGTCGTTTTTGTGAGAAACGACCAAAGGCAGGTGCCTATAGATTTATTTATAATATTAAAAAGGCCATAACTTTCTCGTTACTCGTGATAATTGGCCACTCCAGGAGGCTTTGGAAACCTTATTCGATAGGTAACAGTTGGGCATTCTCGAAATTGGATTATCTCTCTGTCGTTTTTCTGAAAAACGGCCAAAGGCAGCTGCCTATAGATTTATTTAGAATATTAAAAAGGCCTTAACTTTCTCGTTACTCGTGATAATTGGCCACTCCTGAAGGCTTTGGAAACCTTATTCGATGGGTAACAGTGGGGCATTCTCGAAATTGGATTATCACTCTGTCGTTTTTGTGAGAAACGAGCAAAGGCAGTTGCCTATGGATTTATTTAGAATATTAAAAAGGCCATAACTTTCTCGTTACTCGTGATAATTGGCCACTCCAAGAGGCTTTGGAAACCTTATTCGATGGGTAACAGTTGGGCATTCTCGAAATTGGATTATCTCTCCGTCTTTTTTCTGAAAAACGGCCAAAGGCAGCTGCTTATGGAATTATTTAGAATATTAAAAAGGCCATAACTTTCTCGTTACTCATGATAATTTGCCACTCCAGGAGGCTTTGGAAACCTTATTCCATGGATAACAGTGGGGCATTCTCGAAATTGGATTATCTCTCCGTCGTTTTTGTGAGAAACGACCAAACGCAGTTGCCTATGGATTTATTTAGAATATTAAAAAGGCCATAACTTTCTCGTTACTCGTGATAATTGGCCACTCCAGGAGGCTTTGGAAACCTTATTCCATGGGTATCAGTGGGGCATTCTCGAAATTGGATTATCTCTCCGTCGTTTTGGTGAGAAACGACCAAAGGCAGCTGTCTATGGATTTATTTAGAATATTAAAAAGGCCATAACTTTCTCGTTACTCGTGATAATTGGCCACTCCAGGAGGCTTTGGAAGCCTTATTCCGTGGGTAACAGTGGGGCATTCTCTAAATGGGATTATCTCTCCGTCGTTTTTGTGAGAAACGACCAAACGCAGTTGCCTATGGATTTATTTAGAATATTAAAAAGGCCATAACTTTCTCGTTACTCGTGATAATTGGCCACTCCAGGAGGCTTTGGAAACCTTATTCCGTGGGTATCAGTGGGGCATTCTCGAAATTGGATTATCTCTCCGTCGTTTTGGTGAGAAACGACCAAAGGCAGCTGTCTATGGATTTATTTAGAATATTAAAAAGGCCATAACTTTCTCGTTACTCGTGATAATTGGCCACTCCAGGAGGCTTTGGAAGCCTTATTCCGTGGGTAACAGTGGGGCATTCTCTAAATGGGATTATCTCTCCGTCGTTTTTGTGAGAAACGACCAAACGCAGTTGCCTATGGATTTATTTAGAATATTAAAAAGGCCATAACTTTCTCGTTACTCGTGATAATTGGCCACTCCAGGAGGCTTTGGAAACCTTATTCCATGGGTATCAGTGGGGCATTCTCGAAATTGGATTATCTCTCCGTCGTTTTGGTGAGAAACGACCAAAGGCAGCTGCCTATGGATTTATTTAGAATATTAAAAATGCCATAACTTTCTCGTTACTCGTGATAATTGGCCACTCCAGGAGGCTTTGGAAACCTTATTCCGTGGGTAACAGTGGGGCATTCTCTAAATTGGATTATCTCTCCGTCGTTTTTGTGAGAAACGACCAAAGGCAGCTGCCTATGGATTTATTTAGAATATTAAAAAGGCCATAACTTTCTCGTTACTCGTGATAATTGGCCACTCCAGGAGGCTTTGGAAACCTTATTCCGTGGGTAACAGTGGGGCATTCTCGAAATTGGATTATCTCTCCGTCGTTTTTGTGAGAAACGACCAAAGGCAGGTGCCTATAGATTTATTTATAATATTAAAAAGGCCATAACTTTCTCGTTACTCGTGATAATTGGCCACTCCAGGAGGCTTTGGAAACCTTATTCGATAGGTAACAGTTGGGCATTCTCGAAATTGGATTATCTCTCTGTCGTTTTTCTGAAAAACGGCCAAAGGCAGCTGCCTATAGATTTATTTAGAATATTAAAAAGGCCTTAACTTTCTCGTTACTCGTGATAATTGGCCACTCCTGAAGGCTTTGGAAACCTTATTCGATGGGTAACAGTGGGGCATTCTCGAAATTGGATTATCACTCTGTCGTTTTTGTGAGAAACGAGCAAAGGCAGTTGCCTATGGATTTATTTAGAATATTAAAAAGGCCATAACTTTCTCGTTACTCGTGATAATTGGCCACTCCAAGAGGCTTTGGAAACCTTATCCGATGGGTAACAGTTGGGCATTCTCGAAATTGGATTATCTCTCCGTCTTTTTTCTGAAAAACGGCCAAAGGCAGCTGCTTATGGAATTATTTAGAATATTAAAAAGGCCATAACTTTCTCGTTACTCATGATAATTTGCCACTCCAGGAGGCTTTGGAAACCTTATTCCATGGATAACAGTGGGGCATTCTCGAAATTGGATTATCTCTCCGTCGTTTTTGTGATAAACGGCCAAAGGCTGCTGCCTATGGATTTATTTAGAATATTAAAAAGGCCATAACTTTCTCGTTACTCGTGATAATTGGCCACTCCAGGAGGCTTTGGAAACCTTATTCCGTGGGTAACAGTGGGGCATTCTCTAAATTGGATTATCTCTCCGTCGTTTTTGTGAGAAACGACCAAAGGCAGTTGCCTATGGATTTATTTAGAATATTAAAAATGCCATAACTTTCTCGTTACTCGTGATAATTGGCCACTCCAGGAGGCTTTGGAAACCTTATTCCGTGGGTAACAGTGGGGCATTCTCTAAATTGGATTATCTCTCCGTCGTTTTTGTGAGAAACGACCAAAGACAGCTGCCTATGGATTTATTTAGAATATTAAAAAGGCCATAACTTTCTCGTTACTCGTGATAATTGGCCACTCCAGGAGGCTTTGGAAACCTTATTCCGTGGGTAACAGTGGGGCATTCCCGAAATTGGATTATCTCTCCGTCGTTTTTGTGAGAAACGACCAAAGGCAGGTGCCTATAGATTTATTTATAATATTAAAAAGGCCATAACTTTCTCGTTACTCGTGATAATTGGCCACTCCAGGAGGCTTTGGAAACCTTATTCGATAGGTAACAGTTGGGCATTCTCGAAATTGGATTATCTCTCTGTCGTTTTTCTGAAAAACGGCCAAAGGCAGCTGCCTATAGATTTATTTAGAATATTAAAAAGGCCTTAACTTTCTCGTTACTCGTGATAATTGGCCACTCCTGAAGGCTTTGGAAACCTTATTCGATGGGTAACAGTGGGGCATTCTCGAAATTGGATTATCACTCTGTCGTTTTTGTGAGAAACGAGCAAAGGCAGTTGCCTATGGATTTATTTAGAATATTAAAAAGGCCATAACTTTCTCGTTACTCGTGATAATTGGCCACTCCAAGAGGCTTTGGAAACCTTATTCGATGGGTAACAGTTGGGCATTCTCGAAATTGGATTATCTCTCCGTCTTTTTTCTGAAAAACGGCCAAAGGCAGCTGCTTATGGAATTATTTAGAATATTAAAAAGGCCATAACTTTCTCGTTACTCATGATAATTTGCCACTCCAGGAGGCTTTGGAAACCTTATTCCATGGATAACAGTGGGGCATTCTCGAAATTGGATTATCTCTCCGTCGTTTTTGTGATAAACGGCCAAAGGCTGCTGCCTATGGATTTATTTAGAATATTAAAAAGGCCATAACTTTCTCGTTACTCGTGATAATTGGCCACTCCAGGAGGCTTTGGAAACCTTATTCCGTGGGTAACAGTGGGGCATTCTCTAAATTGGATTATCTCTCCGTCGTTTTTGTGAGAAACGACCAAAGGCAGTTGCCTATGGATTTATTTAGAATATTAAAAAGGCCATAACTTTCTCGTTACTCGTGATAATTGGCCACTCCAGGAGGCTTTGGAAACCTTATTCCATGGGTATCAGTGGGGCATTCTCGAAATTGGATTATCTCTCCGTCGTTTTGGTGAGAAACGACCAAAGGCAGCTGTCTATGGATTTATTTATAATATTAAAAAGGCCATAACTTTCTCGTTACTCGTGATAATTGGCCACTCCAGGAGGCTTTGGAAACCTTATTCCGTGAGTAACAGTGGGGCATTCTCGAAATTGGATTATCTCTCCGTCGTTTTTGTGAGAAACGACCAAAGGCAGGTGCCTATAGATTTATTTATAATATTAAAAAGGCCATAACTTTCTCGTTACTCGTGATAATTGGCCACTCCAGGAGGCTTTGGAAACCTTATTCGATAGGTAACAGTTGGGCATTCTCGAAATTGGATTATCTCTCTGTCGTTTTTCTGAAAAACGGCCAAAGGCAGCTGCCTATAGATTTATTTAGAATATTAAAAAGGCCTTAACTTTCTCGTTACTCGTGATAATTGGCCACTCCTGAAGGCTTTGGAAACCTTATTCGATGGGTAACAGTGGGGCATTCTCGAAATTGGATTATCACTCTGTCGTTTTTGTGAGAAACGAGCAAAGGCAGTTGCCTATGGATTTATTTAGAATATTAAAAAGGCCATAACTTTCTCGTTACTCGTGATAATTGGCCACTCCAAGAGGCTTTGGAAACCTTATTCGATGGGTAACAGTTGGGCATTCTCGAAATTGGATTATCTCTCCGTCTTTTTTCTGAAAAACGGCCAAAGGCAGCTGCTTATGGAATTATTTAGAATATTAAAAAGGCCATAACTTTCTCGTTACTCATGATAATTTGCCACTCCAGGAGGCTTTGGAAACCTTATTCCATGGATAACAGTGGGGCATTCTCGAAATTGGATTATCTCTCCGTCGTTTTTGTGATAAACGGCCAAAGGCTGCTGCCTATGGATTTATTTAGAATATTAAAAAGGCCATAACTTTCTCGTTACTCGTGATAATTGGCCACTCCAGGAGGCTTTGGAAACCTTATTCCATGGGTATCAGTGGGGCATTCTCGAAATTTGATTATCTCTCCATCGTTTTGGTGAGAAACGACCAAAGGCAACTGCCTATGGATTTATTTAGAATATTAAAAAGGCCATAACTTTCTCGTTACTCGTGCTAATTGGCCACTCCAGGAGGCTTTGGAAACCTCATTCTGTGGGTAACAGTGTGGCATTCTCCAAATTGGATTATCTCTCCGTCGTTTTTGTGAGAAACGACCAAAGGCAGTTGCCTATAGATTTATTTATAATATTAAAAAGGCCATAACTTTCTTGTTACTCGTGATAATTGGCCACCCCAGTAGGCTTTGGAAACCTTATTCGATGGGTAACAGTTGGGCATTCTCGAAATTGGATTATCTCTCCTTCGTTTTTGTGAGAAACGACCAAAGGCTGCTGCCTATGGATTTATTTAGAATATTAAAAAGGCCATAACTTTCTCGTTACTCGTGATAATTGGCCACTCCAGAAGGCTTTGGAAACCTTATTCGATGGGTATCAGTGGGGCATTCTCGAAATTTGATTATCTCTCCGTCGTTTTTGTGATAAACGGCCAAAGGCTGCTGCCTATGGATTTATTTAGAATATTAAAAAGGCCATAACTTTCTCGTTACTCGTGATAATTGGCCACTCCAGGAGGCTTTGGAAACCTTATTCCATGGGTATCAGTGGGGCATTCTCGAAATTTGATTATCTCTCCATCGTTTTGGTGAGAAACGACCAAAGGCAACTGCCTATGGATTTATTTAGAATATTAAAAAGGCCATAACTTTCTCGTTACTCGTGCTAATTGGCCACTCCAGGAGGCTTTGGAAACCTCATTCTGTGGGTAACAGTGTGGCATTCTCGAAATTGGATTATCTCTCCGTCGTTTTTGTGAGAAACGACCAAAGGCAGGTGCCTATAGATTTATTTATAATATTAAAAAGGCCATAACTTTCTCGTTACTCGTGATAATTGGCCACTCCAGGAGGCTTTGGAAACCTTATTCGATAGGTAACAGTTGGGCATTCTCGAAATTGGATTATCTCTCTGTCGTTTTTCTGAAAAACGGCCAAAGGCAGCTGCCTATAGATTTATTTAGAATATTAAAAAGGCCATAACTTTCTCGTTACTCGTGATAATTGGCCACTCCAAGAGGCTTTGGAAACCTTATTCGATGGGTAACAGTTGGGCATTCTCGAAATTGGATTATCTCTCCGTCTTTTTTCTGAAAAACGGCCAAAGGCAGCTGCTTATGGAATTATTTAGAATATTAAAAAGGCCATAACTTTCTCGTTACTCATGATAATTTGCCACTCCAGGAGGCTTTGGAAACCTTATTCCATGGATAACAGTGGGGCATTCTCGAAATTGGATTATCTCTCCGTCGTTTTTGTGATAAACGACCAAAGGCAGCTGCCTATGGATTTATTTAGAATATTAAAAAGGCCATAACTTTCTCGTTACTCGTGATAATTGGCCACTCCAGGAGGCTTTGGAAACCTTATTCCATGGGTATCAGTGGGGCATTCTCGAAATTGGATTATCTCTCCGTCGTTTTGGTGAGAAACGACCAAAGGCAGCTGCCTATGGATTTATTTAGAATATTAAAAAGGCCATAACTTTCTCGTTACTCGTGATAATTGGCCACTCCAGGAGGCTTTGGAAACCTTATTCCGTGGGTAACAGTGGGGCATTCTCGAAATTGGATTATCTCTCCGTCGTTTTTGTGAGAAACGACCAAAGGCAGGTGCATATAGATTTATTTATAATATTAAAAAGGCCATAACTTTCTCGTTACTCGTGATAATTGGCCACTCCAGGAGGCTTTGGAAACCTTATTCGATAGGTAACAGTTGGGCATTCTCGAAATTGGATTATCTCTCTGTCGTTTTTCTGAAAAACGGCCAAAGGCAGCTGCCTATAGATTTATTTAGAATATTAAAAAGGCCTTAACTTTCTCGTTACTCGTGATAATTGGCCACTCCTGAAGGCTTTGGAAACCTTATTCGATGGGTAACAGTGGGGCATTCTCGAAATTGGATTATCACTCTGTCGTTTTTGTGAGAAACGAGCAAAGGCAGTTGCCTATGGATTTATTTAGAATATTAAAAAGGCCATAACTTTCTCGTTACTCGTGATAATTGGCCACTCCAAGAGGCTTTGGAAACCTTATTCGATGGGTAACAGTTGGGCATTCTCGAAATTGGATTATCTCTCCGTCTTTTTTCTGAAAAACGGCCAAAGGCAGCTGCTTATGGAATTATTTAGAATATTAAAAAGGCCATAACTTTCTCGTTACTCATGATAATTTGCCACTCCAGGAGGCTTTGGAAACCTTATTCCATGGATAACAGTGGGGCATTCTCGAAATTGGATTATCTCTCCGTCGTTTTTGTGATAAACGGCCAAAGGCTGCTGCCTATGGATTTATTTAGAATATTAAAAAGGCCATAACTTTCTCGTTACTCGTGATAATTGGCCACTCCAGGAGGCTTTGGAAACCTTATTCCATGGGTATCAGTGGGGCATTCTCGAAATTTGATTATCTCTCCATCGTTTTGGTGAGAAACGACCAAAGGCAATTGCCTATGGATTTATTTAGAATATTAAAAAGGCCATAACTTTCTCGTTACTCGTGCTAATTGGCCACTCCAGGAGGCTTTGGAAACCTCATTCTGTGGGTAACAGTGTGGCATTCTCGAAATTGGATTATCTCTCCGTCGTTTTTGTGAGAAACGACCAAAGGCAGTTGCCTATAGATTTATTTATAATATTAAAAAGGCCATAACTTTCTTGTTACTCGTGATAATTGGCCACCCCAGTAGGCTTTGGAAACCTTATTCGATGGGTAACAGTTGGGCATTCTCGAAATTGGATTATCTCTCCTTCGTTTTTGTGAGAAACGACCAAAGGCTGCTGCCTATGGATTTATTTAGAATATTAAAAAGGCCATAACTTTCTCGTTACTCGTGATAATTGGCCACTCCAGAAGGCTTTGGAAACCTTATTCGATGGGTATCAGTGGGGAATTCTCGAAATTTGATTATCTCTCCGTCGTTTTTGTGATAAACGGCCAAAGGCTTGCTGCCTATGGATTTATTTAGAATATTAAAAAGGCCATAACTTTCTCGTTACTCGTGATAATTGGCCACTCCAGGAGGCTTTGGAAACCTTATTCCATGGATATCAGTGGGGCATTCTCGAAATTTGATTATCTCTCCGTCGTTTTGGTGAGAAACGACCAAAGGCAACTGCCTATGGATTTATTTAGAATATTAAAAAGGCCATAACTTTCTCGTTACTCGTGCTAATTGGCCACTCCAGGAGGCGTTGGAAACCTCATTCTGTGGGTAACAGTGTGGCATTCTCGAAATTGGATTATCTTTCCGTCGTTTTTATGAGAAACGACCAAAGGCAGTTGCCTATAGATTTATTTATAATATTAAAAAGGCCATAACTTTCTTGTTACTCGTGATAATTGGCCACTCCAGAAGGCTTTGGAAACCTTATTCGATGGGTAACAGTTAGGCATTCTCGAAATTGGATTATCTCTCTGTCGTTTTTCGGAAAAACGGCCAAAGGCATCTGCCTACAGATTTATTTAGAATATTAAAAAGGCCTTATCTTTCTCGTTACTCGTGATAATTAGCCACTCCAGAAGAATTTGGAAACCTTATTCCATGTGTAACAGTGGGGCATTCTCGAAATTGGATTATCTCTCCGTCGTTTTTGTGAGAAACGACCAAAGGCTGCTGCCTATGGATTTATTTAGAATATTAAAAAGGCCATAACTTTCTCGTTACTCGTGATAATTGGCCACTCCAGGAGGCTTTGGAAACCTTATTCCGTGGGTAACAGTGGGGCATTCTCGAAATTGGATTATCTCTCCGTCGTTTTTGTGAGAAACGACCAAAGGCAGTTGCCTATGGATTTATTTAGAATATTAAAAAGGCCATAAATTTCTCGTTACTCGTGATAATTGGCCACTCCAGGAGGCTTTGGAAACCTTATTCCATGGGTATCAGTGGGGCATTCTCGAAATTGGATTATCTCTCCTTCGTTTTGGTGAGAAACGACCAAAGGCAGCTGCCTATGGATTTATTTTGAATATTAAAAAGGCCATAACTTTCTCGTTACTCGTGATAATTGGCCACTCCAGGAGGCTTTGGAAACCTTATTCCGTGGGTAACAGTGGGGCAATCTCGTAATTGGATTATCTCTCCGTCGTTTTAGTGAGAAACGACCAAAGGCAGCCGCCTATGGATTTATTTTGAATATTAAAAAGGCCATAACTTTCTCGTTACTCATGATAATTGGCCACTCCAGGACGCTTTGGAAACCTTATTCCATGGGTAACAGTGGGGCATTCTCGAAATTGGATTATCTCTCCGTCGTTTTTCTGAGAAACGACCAAAGGCAGCTGCCTATGGATTTATTTAGAATATTAAAAAGGCCATAACTTTCTCGTTACTCGTGATAATTGGCCACTCCAGGAGGCTTTGGAAACCTTATTCCATGGGCAACAGTGGGTGATACGCCCGGATTTTGCACTGTTTTAAGGCCATTATTTGGTCCGTTTTTGATATCAAAATCACTCTACATGTCCATTATTTGCATATTCTATACATTTTGGTATTTTGACGTGTTTTGTGAGAAATGTGCATATTTGAGCCGAAAAGGGGAGTAGAAACGCATAGTCTGGAAATCTGGAGTCAGACGGCGACCAGCGACCGCCGCGAAGTTGTACGGCGACCGCCGGCGCTCGGCGGTCAGAGCCATGTGGTGGCCCGCCTCGGAAATTTACGCTAGGAGAAGAGTCTCGCCCGGCGACCGCCGGAGGACATGTGGCGGTCCGCCACCGAAGGGTCAGAGTCTCTGGACTCCAACACGGCGACCGCCGGCCAAGGTGCGGCGGCCCGCCGGAGAAAGGCGGCGAATCCGACGAGCTTTAGATTTGCTCCAAGATTTACCAAATTTTGAAGATCTTTTCCTTCTATGATGAGGACTAATCTTCCCCTATAAATAGGATCTCAAGCTTCATAAAAAAAAAAAGGGTTTTTTTTCACACATCAAGAACACATTCATAGAGAAAGAGAGTGACTACTTGCAACATTCATAGAGATCAAAAGCTAGAGTACTTCAATCGTGCAAGGAGTTGGAGAAGGATTTCAAGAACATCAAGAACGACAAGGATTCAACCTACGGGTTTTATTTGCTTTAGTTTTATGTTCAAATTGTTTTCCCTTCAATCTATGTTTTTAGTTTATTCAGTCATGTGTAACTAAACTCATAGGATTCTAGGGATGTGTTAGTAGCAACTTTGGTTATACAATTCCGTTTTCTATTTAATATCCGTTTTGTTTTTACTTTGTTTTTTCCCTAAGTTAATCATGATGCTTCATAATTGAGTGACACAATTATGTATGATTCAATACAACTTGTTTCATAACTGTGACAGAGTTCTAGCGAGTTAGATCCACTTAGTAGACACTACAGTTAGCTTCCTTTAAAACGGCACTGTTAATTGAGAGTGAGGACTTTTCAAGGGTCTTAGGAGCTTTTTGGAGTTACGTGTTTGGATTGACAACCCTAATGTTAGTAATCAACGTTTGTATCGCATGAGCATAAGCTAGGTGACTCGTCCTTTCAAAGTATTAAATGTGCTAGGATATTGTAGTTTGGAATTTGTATAACCATAAAAGTGAAAGCACATCCCTGGAATTCCCCTTATCTATATACTTTTCTCTCCGTGATTTGCTTGCATTTAGTTGTTTACTGTTTTTAATATTTACTGTTTTCAAAAGTCTTCAAAAATTCTTGTTTCTCCAGATAGTAATTGAGTTCTAGTAGAAGATAGACACTTTGTGTACATCTTCCCCGTGTTCGATACCCGGTACTAACCTTTTGCTATACTATACCTACTCTGTATAGTTGCAGGTATTTATAGTGCAAATAAAAAGTGCATCAGTGGGGCATTCTCGAAATTGGATTATCTTTCCGTCGTTTTTGTGAGAAACGACCAAAGGAGCTGCCTATGGATTTATTTAGAATATTAAAAAGGTCATAACTTTCTCGTTACTCATGATAATTGGCCACTCCAGGAGGCTTTGGAAACCTTATTCGATGGGTAACAGTTAGGCATTCTCGAAATTGAATTATCTCTCTGTCGTTTTTCTGAAAAACTACCTAAGGCAGCTGCCTATAGATTTATTTAGAATATTAAAAAGGCCCTAACTTTCTCGTTACTCGTGATAATTGGCCACTCCAGGAGGCTTTGGAAACCTTATTCCATGGGTAACAGTGGGGCATTCTCGAAATTGGATTATATCTCTGTCGTTTTTCTGAAAAACGGCCAAAGGCAGCTGCCTATAGATTTATTTAGAATATTAAAAAGGCCTTAACTTTCTCGTTACTCGTGATAATTGGCCACTCCAGAAGGCTTTGGAAACCTTATTCCATGGGTAACAGTGGGGCAATCTCGAAATTGGATTATCTCTCCGTCGTTTTAGTGAGAAACGACCAAAGGCAGCTGCCTATGGATTTATTTTGAATATTAAAAAGGCCTTAACTTTCTCGTTAATCGTGATAATTAGCCACTCCAGAAGGATTTGGAAACCTTATTCCATGGGTAACAGTGGGGCATTCTCGAAATTGGATTATCTTCCCGTCGTTTTTGTGAGAAACGATCAAAGGCAGCTGCCTATAGATTTATTTATAATATTAAAAAGGCCTTAACTTTCTCGTTACTCGTGATATTTGGCCACTCCAGAAGGCTTTGGAAACCTTATTCCATGGGTAACAGTGGGGCATTCTCGAAATTGGATTATCTCTCCGTCGTTTTTGTGAGAAACGACCCAAGGCAGTTGCTTATGGATTTATTTAGAATATTAAAAAGACCATAACTTTCTCGTTACTCGTGATAATTGGCCACTCCAGGAGGCTTTGGAAACCTTATTCCATGGGTAACAGTAGGGCATTCTCGAAATAGGATTATCTCTCCGTCGTTTTTGTGAGAAACGACCAAAGGCAGCTGCCTATGGATTTATTTAGAATATTAAAAAGGCCATAACTTTCTCTAAACTCGTGATAATTGGCCACTCCATGACGCTTTGGAAACCTTATTCGATGGGCAACAGTTGGGCATTCTCGAAATTGGATTATCTCTCTGTCGTTTTTCTGAAAAACGGCCAAAGGCAGCTGCCTATAGATTTATTTAGAATATTAAAAAGGCCATAACTTTCTCGTTACTCGTGATAATTGGCCACTCCAGAAGGCTTTGGAAATCTTATTCCATGGGTAACAGTGGGGCAATCTCGAAATTGGATTATCTCTCCGTCGTTTTAGTGAGAAACGACCAAAGGCAGCTGCCTATGGATTTATTTTGAATATGAAAAAGGCCATAACTTTCTCGTTACTCATGATAATTGACCACTCCAGGACGCTTTGGAAACCTTATTCCATGGGTAACAGTGGGGCATTCTCGAAATTGGATTATCTCTCCGTCGTTTTTGTGAGAAACGACCAAAGGCAGCTGCCTATGGATTTATTTAGAATATTAAAAAGGCCATAACTTTCTTGTTACTCATGATAATTGGCCACTCCAGGAGGCTTTGGAAACCTTATTCGATGGGCAACAGTTGGGCATTCTCGAAATTGGATTATCTATCTGTCGTTTTTCTGAAAAACGGCCAAAGGCAGCTGCCTATAGATTTATTTAGAATATTAAAAAGGCCTTAACTTTCTCGTTACTCGTGATATTTGGCCACTCCAGAAGGCTTTGGAAACCTTATTCCATGGGTAACAGTGGGGCAATCTCGAAATTGGATTATCTATCCGTCGTTTTAGTGAGAAACGACCAAAGGCAGCTGCCTATGGATTTATTTAGAATATTAAAAAGGCCATAACTTTCTCGTTACTCGTGATAATTGGCCACTCCAGGAGGCTTTGGAAACCTTATTCGATGGGTAACAGTTAGGCATTCTTGAAATTGGATTATCTCTCTGTCGTTTTTCTGAAAAACGACCTAAGGCAGCTGCCTATAGATTTATTTATAATATTAAAAAGGCCTTAACTTTCTCGTTACTCGTGATAATTGGCCACTCCAGAAGGCTTTGGAAACCTTATTCGATGGGTAACAGTTGGGCATTCTCGAAATTGGATTATCTCTCTGTCGTTTTTCTGAAAAACGGCCAAAGGCAGCTGCTTATAGATTTATTTAGAATATTTAAAAGACCTTAACTTTCTCGTTACTCATGATAATTAGCCACTCCAGAAGGATTTGGAAACCTTATTCCATGGGTAACAATGGGGCATTCTCGAAATTGGATTATCTCTCCGTCGTTTTTCTGAAAAACGACCTAAGGCAGCTGCCTATAGATTTATTTATAATATTAAAAAGGCCATAACTTTCTCGTTACTCGTGATAATTGGCCACTCCATGACGCTTTGGAAACCTTATTCGATGGGCAACAGTTGGGCATTCTCGAAATTGGATTATCTCTCTGTCGTTTTTCTGAAAAACGGCCAAAGGCAGCTGCCTATAGATTTATTTAGAATATTAAAAAGGCCATAACTTTCTCGTTACTCGTGATAATTGGCCACTCCAGAAGGCTTTGGAAACCTTATTCCATGGGTAACAGTGGGGCAATCTCGAAATTGGATTATCTCTCCGTCGTTTTAGTGAGAAACGACCAAAGGCAGCTGCCTATGGATTTATTTTGAATATGAAAAAGGCCATAACTTTCTCGTTACTCATGATAATTGACCACTCCAGGACGCTTTGGAAACCTTATTCCATGGGTAACAGTGGGGCATTCTCGAAATTGGATTATCTCTCCGTCGTTTTTGTGAGAAACGACCAAAGGCAGCTGCCTATGGATTTATTTAGAATATTAAAAAGGCCATAACTTTCTCGTTACTCATGATAATTGGCCACTCCAGGAGGCTTTGGAAACCTTATTCGATGGGCAACAGTTGGGCATTCTCGAAATTGGATTATCTATCTGTCGTTTTTCTGAAAAACGGCCAAACGCAGCTGCCTATAGATTTATTTAGAATATTAATAAGGCCTTAACTTTCTCGTTACTCGTGATATTTGGCCACTCCAGAAGGCTTTGGAAACCTTATTCCATGGGTAACAGTGGGGCAATCTCGAAATTGGATTATCTATCCGTCGTTTTAGTGAGAAACGACCGAAGGCAGCTGCCTATGGATTTATTTTGAATATTAAAAAGGCCTTAACTTTCTCGTTAATCGTGATAATTAGCCACTCCAGAAGGATTTGGAAACCTTATTCCATGGGTAACAGTGGGGCATTCTCGAAATTGGATTATCTCCCCGTCGTTTTTGTGAGAAACGATCAAAGGCAGCTGCCTATAGATTTATTTATAATATTAAAAAGGCCTTAACTTTCTCGTTACTCGTGATATTTGGCCACTCCAGAAGGCTTTGGAAACCTTATTCCATGGGTAACAGTGGGGCAATCTCGAAATTGGATTATCTATCCGTCGTTTTAGTGAGAAACGACCAAAGGCAGCTGCCTATGGATTTATTTAGAATATTAAAAAGGCCATAACTTTCTCGTTACTCGTGATAATTGGCCACTCCAGGAGGCTTTGGAAACCTTATTCGATGGGTAACAGTTAGGCATTCTCGAAATTGGATTATCTCTCTGTCGTTTTTCTGAAAAACGACCTAAGGCAGCTGCCTATAGATTTATTTATAATATTAAAAAGGCCTTAACTTTCTCGTTACTCGTGATAATTGGCCACTCCAGAAGGCTTTGGAAACCTTATTCGATGGGTAACAGTTGGGCATTCTCGAAATTGGATTATCTCTCTGTCGTTTTTCTGAAAAACGGCCAAAGGCAGCTGCTTATAGATTTATTTAGAATATTTAAAAGGCTTTAACTTTCTCGTTACTCATGATAATTAGCCACTCCAGAAGGATTTGGAAACCTTATTCCATGGGTAACAATGGGGCATTCTCGAAATTGGATTATCTCTCCGTCGTTTTTGTGAGAAACGACCAAAGGCAGCTGCCTATGGATTTATTTAGAATATTAAAAAGGCCATAACTTTCTCGTTACTCGTGATAATTGGCCACTCCAGGAGGCTTTGGAAACCTTATTCGAAGGGTAACAGTTAGGCATTCTCGAAATTGGATTATCTCTCTGTCGTTTTTCTAAAAACGACATAAGGCAGCTGCCTATAGATTTATTTATAATATTAAAAAGGCCTTAACTTTCTCGTTACTCGTGATAATTGGCCACTCCAGAAGGCTTTGGAAACCTTATTCGATGGGTAACAGTTGGGCATTCTCGAAATTGGATTATCTATCTGTCGTTTTTCTGAAAAACGGCCAAAGGCAGCTGCCTATAGATTTATTTAGAATATTAAAAAGGCCTTAACTTTCTCGTTACTCGTGATATTTGGCCACTCCAGAAGGCTTTGGAAACCTTATTCCATGGGTAACAGTGGGGCAATCTCGAAATTGGATTATCTATCCGTCGTTTTAGTGAGAAACGACCAAAGGCAGCTGCCTATGGATTTATTTAGAATATTAAAAAGACCATAACTTTCTCGTTACTCGTGATAATTGGCCACTCCAGAAGGCTTTGGAAACCTTATTCCATGGGTAACAGTGGGGCAATCTAGAAATTGGATTATCTCTCCGTCGTTTTAGTGAGAAACGACCATAGGCAGCTGCCTATGGATTTATTTTGAATATGAAAAAGGCCATAACTTTCTCGTTACTCATGATAATTGACCACTCCAGGACGCTTTGGAAACCTTATTCCATGGGTAACAGTGGGGCATTCTCGAAATTGGATTATCTCTCCGTCGTTTTTGTGAGAAACGACCAAAGGCAGCTGCCTATGGATTTATTTAGAATATTAAAAAGGCCATAACTTTCTCGTTACTCGTGATAATTGGCCACTCCAGGAGGCTTTGGAAACCTTATTCGATGGGTAACAGTTAGGCATTCTCGAAATTGGATTATCTCTCTGTCGTTTTTCTGAAAAACGACCTAAGGCAGCTGCCTATAGATTTATTTATAATATTAAAAAGGCCTTAACTTTCTCGTTACTCGTGATAATTGGCCACTCCAGAAGGCTTTGGAAACCTTATTCGACGGGTAACAGTTGGGCATTCTCGAAATTGGATTATCTATCTGTCGTTTTTCTGAAAAACGGCCAAAGGCAGCTGCCTATAGATTTATTTAGAATATTAAAAAGGCCTTAACTTTCTCGTTACTCATGAAAATTGGCCACTCCAGGACGCTTTGGAAACCTTATTCCATGGGTAACAGTGGGGCATTCTCGAAATTGGATTATCTCTCCGTCGTTTTTGTGAGAAACGACCAAAGGCAGCTGCCTATGGATTTATTTAGAATATTAAAAAGGCCATAACTTTCTCGTTACTCGTGATAATTGGCCACTCCAGGAGGCTTTTGAAACCTTATTCCATGGGTAACAGTGGGGCATTCTCGAAATTGGATTATCTCTCTGTCGTTTTTGTGAGAAACGACCAAAGGCAGCTGCCTATGGATTTATTTAGAATATTAAAAAGGCCATAACTTTCTCGTTACTCGTGATAATTGGCCACTCCAGGAGGCTTTGGAAACCTTATTCGATGGGTAACAGTTAGGCATTCTCGAAATTGGATTATCTCTCCGTCGTTTTTCTGAAAAACGACCTAAGGCAGCTGTTTATAGATTTATTTATAATATTAAAAAGGCCTTAACTTTCTCGTTACTCATGATAATTAGCCACTCCAGAAGGATTTGGAAACCTTATTCCATGGGTAACAATGGGGCATTCTCGAAATTGGATTATCTCTCCGTCGTTTTTGTGAGAAACGACCAAAGGCAGCTGCGTATGGATTTATTTAGAATATTAAAAAAAGCCATAACTTTCTCGTTACTCGTGATAATTGGCCACTCCAGGAGGCTTTGGAAACCTTATTCGATGGGTAACAGTTGGAATTCTCGAAATTGGATTATCTCTCTGTCGTTTTTCTGAAAAACGGCCAAAGGCAGCTGCCTATAGATTTATTTAGAATATTAAAAAGGCCTTAACTTTCTCGTTACTCGTGATAATTGGCCTCTCCAGAAGGCTTTGGAAACCTTATTCCATGGGTAACAGTTGGGCATTCTCGAAATTGGATTATCTCCCCGTTGTTTTTGTGAGAAACGATCAAAGGCAGCTGCCTATGGATTTATTTATAATATTAAAAAGGCCTTAACTTTCTCGTTACTCGTGATATTTGGCCACTCCAGAAGGCTTTGGAAACCTTATTCCATGCGTAACAGTGGGGCAATCTCGAAATTGGATTATCTATCCGTCGTTTTAGTGAGAAACGACCAAAGGCAGCTGCCTATGGATTTATTTAGAATATTAAAAAGGCCATAACTTTCTCGTTACTCGTGATAATTGGCCACTCCAGGAGGCTTTGGAAACCTTATTCGATGGGTAACAGTTGGGATTCTCGAAATTGGATTATCTCTCTGTCGTTTTTCTGAAAAACGGCCAAAGGCAGCTGCCTATAGATTTATTTAGAATATTAAAAAGGCCTTAACTTTCTCGTTACTCGTGATAATTGGCCTCTCCAGAAGGCTTTGGAAACCTTATTCCATGGGTAACAGTGGGGCATTCTCGAAATTGGATTATCTCTCCGTTGTTTTAGTGAGAAACGACCAAAGGCAGCTGCCTATGGATTTATTTAGAATATTAACAAAAGTTACTAACACATCCCTAGAATCCTATGAGTTTAGTTACACATGATGGAATAAGCTAAACACATAGATTGAAGGGAAAACGATTTGAACATAAAACTAAAGCAAATAAAACCCGTAGGTTGAATTCTTGTCGTTCTTGATGTTCTTGAAATCCTTCTCCAACGCCTTGCACAATGGAAGTACTCTAGCTTTTGATCTCTATGAAATATTTTGCAAGTAGTAGCTCTCTCTCTTTTGATGAAGCTTGAGGTCTTATTTATAGGGGAAAGTCATTCCTCATCGTAGAAGGAAAAGATCTTCAAAATATGGTAAATCTTGGAGCAGAATCTAGGGCTCTCGGATTCGCCGTCTTTCTCTGGCGGGCCGCCACACCTTGGCCGGCGGTCACCGCGCTGCATTCCAGAGTCTCTGCCCCTTCAGCGGCGGTCCGCCGCATGACTTCCGGCGGTCGCCGGACGAGACTCTTTTTTCCAAGCGTTAATTTCCGAGGCGGGCCACTACATAGCTCTGACCGCCGGGCGCCGGCGGTCGCCGTACAACTTCGCGGCGGTCGTCGGTCGCCGTCTGACTCCAGATTTCCAGACTTAGCATTTTGACTCTCTTTTTCGGCTCAAATATGCACATTTCTCACAAAACACATCAAAATACCAAAATAGATCAAATATGCAAATAATGGACATGTTAATTGACTTTGACATTAAAAACGGACCAAATAATGGTCTTAAAATAATGCAAAATATGAGCGTATCAGTGACCAACAAGATCATCACCAAGATCTTGACAACGTGTTTGGCGCCTTTGCTTCCTTTAGTTCTGGCGCCGAATCAGAGTGGTTTCGTCAAGGGTCGCTTGCTTAGAGATAATGTGCTCTTGGCCCAGGAATTGATTCATGATATTAATAAGTCACTCATTCAGAAGGCGAACTCGCCTAATCTGGCCCTCAAGCTAGATATGGCAAAGGCCTATGATCGAGTGCACTAGCCTTTTCTCCTCATGGTGCTTGAGAGGATGGGATTTCCACCGGGGTGGGTGAGTATGGTCAGCAGATGTATCTCTTCGTGCTGGTTTTCAGTGTTGGTGAACGGGTCTTCGGCAGGATTCTTCCATTCCACGAGGGGGCTCCGTAAGGGAGATCCGCTTTCGCCTTCGCTCTTTGTTCTTGCAGCAGATTACCTCTCTAGTAGCTTGGACAGGCTTGTGGCCACACACCCAGATATGGCGTATAGATGTGCTCGACGCGCGCCGACCATATCCCATCTGTCCTATGTCGATGACATTGTCATTTTTGTCAGGGCGCACAGACAGTCAGTGGAGAGGCTTATGCACTGTCTAGAGCACTATTCTGCCGTGTCAGGGCAGATGGTGAACAAGGATAAGAGTCACTTCTATCTCTTTCGGAAGTTCGACTCTTGGGCGGCCGAGGTGGCAGAGGTGAGTGGTTTTCAGCAGGGTTTCCTGCCTTTTACTTACTTCGGAGTGCCTATCTATAAGGAGGGGCTGAAGGCCCATTACCTTTTAGATATCCGACAGAAGATGGTGGACCGGATTCACAGTTGGTCTCATAGACATCTCTCTTTCGGAGGTCACCTTGCTCTCATCAAGAGCACCCTTGTCACCATTCCGTTACACATCTTCCAAGTGATCGATCCTTTTAAGTACTGGATGAGGGAATTGGAGCAGATTATGGCCAGATTCTTCTGGGGCACGGTCGGGCAGCAGAGGAAGATTCACTGGGTTAGCTGGAGGAACAAGATTTGCTTACCGTTGGACGAGGGGGGCCTTGGCATCCGTCATTTTTGCGAGATCGTCAAAGCTTTCAGCATTAAGCTCTGGTGGAGATTTCTTGCACAGGATTCTTTATGGGCGCAGTTTACTATGCGCAAGTATTGTTTCCATGCTGGTCGTACTTTTATTTCTCCTTATTCTACTCATGATAGTCCTATTTGGCATCGTCTGACTAGTATTAGGAGTCTTGTGCATACATACATTAGATGGTCTCTTGGTGAAGGGAGGATTAGTTTCTGGGATGACGTGTGGGTCGGGGATCGCCCCCTTAGGACATATTGTCCGCCTGGGACTAGTCTCCCTTTACCTGATGTTTCTAGGTTCTGGCATGATACTTGGAATGTGGAAAAATTGCATGATTATTTGTCTTTGTATGGTGTGCCTTTGTATGTGTTGGATCTTATCAGGGCTGTTCCGATAGAGGTGGGCAGGCGGGATGTGATGCGATGGAGCCTGACTGGCGATGGCGAGTTCTCGACGGCCTCAGCTTGGGAGCTCATACGGACACGGTCCCCTAGACATTTCGGCATTCGCATGGTGTGGAATGCTGGGCTGACCCCGACCATTTCTGTCTTTATCTGGCGCCTCCTCCTCCAGAAGATCCCTGTTGAGTGTGTTGTTCAGCATTTGTTCGTGTCTAGTCCGTTGGCGAGATTTGTTTGGGATTTTTTTGATGGCTGGTTCCCTCATATTAGCACACACATTCACACGTGCACTGATATTGCACTTAGATTAGGTTTTTGGTGGAGGTCCTCTCACAGGCCCCTGCCTTGCACATATCTTTTCTTATTCCTTGCTTGGTATATTGGTTCATTTGGACGGAGAGGAATAGCTGCAAGCACCGCAGCATTTCTTTTCGTTCATCCCATGTTATTTGGCAGGTGATACGGCATTTGCGGATCCTGGTGGCTGCGGGTGTGCTAGTCCCCCTTCATTGGAGCTGTTGCACCCCGACTGTCGATTTCATGCCTACAGTTCCTCCTCGCCGGCGAGTTCTCAGGTCCTTGAGCGTGCTTTGGCATCCACCCGATGACCCTTGGGTGAAGCTGAACACTGACGTGGCCTTTACTATTTCAACGGGACAGGCTGGTAGTGGGGGAGTGGTTCGTGGTTCAGACGGTTCTCTGCTGAGGGCCTTTTGCACGCCCCTTGTAGCTGCGTCGGGCTTCGAGGCGGAGCTCTTAGCTCTTCTTCACGGGCTGACGGTGGCTTAGAGTTCTCATCACAGGTTTGGATAGAGATGGATGCAGCAGCAGTGGTTGCGGTGTTCACTTTAGGACGCGGGGGAGCAGCGGACGTGAGACATCATATGGCTCGCATTCGCACTCTGCTCTCACAGTTGCAGGTTAGGTTCTCTCATATCCACCGAGAGGGCAACCGGGCAGCTGACTTCCTAGCAGGTAGGGGGGATCAGACCCCTGCCATGATCTTCTATGATGCAGATACAGCGCCTCGATATTTGAAGTCACTTGTGAGGATGGACCAGTTGGGCTATCCAAACTTCATATTCAGATATCGGGATGGATGAGTACTATGTTATTATGATGGTTTTTGATATGTATTTTTGTTTCTTTCTTGGGCTTGGCCATCACCCACTTTATCAGTCATTATTTTAGTTCGTCTACTAGATGGATATTGCCCGATATGTGGGGATATCCCAGTAGTTTAGTATTAGGTCTTCATATGTATTACCTTGTTGATGGCCAAGTCACTTTTGGGCTTGGTCAATGTACGATACGTTTGAGTTTTTAATATGGACAGGTTGGGGGTCTGCCTAACCCCCACCGTGACGGTGTTTGAGGGAAAAAAAAAACACTAAATCCTAAACCTTTAACAACTTGCATGCCAAATATTGATACAAAGTCTTTTACACTTATATTCATATTAATATTAATATTAATTCGAATATAAGTTAAATATTACAGATTCATGTCTCATACATTAATAATAATATCAATACGAATATGAATATAAGTTAAATATTACAGATTCATGTCTCATAAATTTGGCCTATTTAATTTCATAAATCATCAATATTTTAAGGTCATTTAAGGCCCAATTCATTTCAGCAACTATTAATTTCACTTGTATTATATATAAGTGACTTTTGAGTTAAAAAAAAAAAACAACCCTGAAAATATAATAGCCGCCTCTCACTCTCAACTCTTCAGAAAAAGGAAAGAGAAGGAAAAGAAAAACGGCCTCTCTCTCTTCATTGTACAATCATTATAGAGAGAAGATAACATTGCAAGCATGGGCGGCTACAATACCTACTCTACTGCATCAAGACAAAGGTATGTAATTCTTTCTTTTCAAGCTATGTCATATATCTATATTTGACAACATAGTCATATCTAACTTACATGAGCATAATGTTGATGAGGTATTAGAGATTATAAGAGTCAGATTTCAAATACAATTATTAATCTTTGCAAATATTAATTCTAGAATGCTTTGCAAATCCTATCATCTATTTATTTAATAGGATGTATTATGTCTCCAATTTCTTTACACAAACGAATTCAATGCTTAGTTTTTAAAATATATATACTACTCCCTTGATAGGTTTTTCAGTTAGTATGGTATCTGTTCATTTACAACAGATTTAAAAATTTATATTCTTTACTACTCTCTCCGTCGCTTTCTCTCTCTCTCTTATTTTTCATGTTCTAAAATTTTAATTTCATTCTCTCTTTCTTTCTCTTTTCTTTCATGTTCTAAAATTGTGACTATATTCTCACTCTGGATTTCTCAGATGCTGCTTTGATAATTCTAAATATAGGTTTAAAATATGAATACTAACATATTACTACTATTTAATTTTGTTCAAGGATAAATTGCATTGAAAATAGATAATTGCTATTGCTTTACAGGAGACATTTTTGTACATTTAATAGTTTGTCACTCGAGCTCCTCACAAACCCTTAAAATAATATTATATTTATTTAATTTATTTATTTATTTTATTTGATTATTTTATTTATTTGTTAGAGGCAGCAGCCCCTGCTATGCATTTCAGCACAGCAGAGGATCCATATCCTTATCACCCTGCCTGTGTATGTCTTATGGTTCATGTTCTAAAATTATAATTTTATTGAAAAAGTAAACAATTTTTAATATGATAAATTTCTTGAAATTGGTGTCCTTTATTATTGTATCAATATTAATCTATATTTTAATAAATTTAATTGAGTCAATGTTAAAATATATTATTTGATAGGAGATCAATGCTAATATCAATAGATTTAGTGGAAGATTAATTCTTATGATACGTTACATTATATTACTATATACTTTTAAAATATTAATGAAGCGTTATCCATTTCAGTAAGCAACATAAAAGCAATATTAATGTAATACATTTAGGAAAAGTGAAAAGTTTAGTTACTTGTACTATAAATATATGGTATTTGGTAACTAAAATTTCACTCTTAGCCAATTTCTTTTTTATAGAAGATTCAAAGTTGATGCCTTTATTCTTAGCATAGGTAGAAACTTTACTCCATGCCATAATTCTTTGCCTTGATCAACCTTAATCTTCTTCAAAAGAAATGAACTCTCTAAATTATCTGAAAGACAAGCAAATATGCCAATGGCAGTTAGATTCATGCTCATATTGGAGTACATGAGAGAAGCCAAAGAAAGCAAGAATCAGAAAATTTGTAAGTAGTTAGATTGATAGATAGAAGCTGAAATAAAAGCAGCACCACTTTCTTGAAGAAATTTTCTAATTTTTGGGAGATCTCAACATCATGTACTTCATTACATTCTGGAAACAAAACAAGTAAAAGCATGGACAACAAACAAAATTACGGAGAATGGAGAGATCAAGCATTTCTAATCAAGGTCACAACTTAGCATTAAACACAAAAGGAAACTTAATTCATGTAGGCTTAAATTCAGATAACATTATCAGCATGTAGCCCAAATATGAAGATCTTTATGATTGAAGAAGTTCAAAGCTATAGAAAAAACCAGTCTTACAAGTAATATAGGTTCAAATATTAGATTCAGGTCCATCGTTAAACAGTACCAGAAACCTAAGGACTCCATGCAATGTCAAGATGAGTAAAAGAGCAATTAGGAAAGACAAAGCAACTCTTCTTCAGTAAAAACACATTTTCTTCTGCCAACCCACATAATAAATAGTGTTTGAGCTAGAAAAAAAAAGCTTTACCCATTCTCAGAACCAAATTTAATCTCTGCTTGGAGAAGATCACCTGCACTCAGGTGAGTAAAACCAAAATGTTCGACGATGTTTGCACACTGCGTGCCCTTACCACTGCCTGGGCCACCTGCTCGAGTTTAAAGAGAAATAGCATCTATATAGATCTCACTGAAACTACAAGTGGGAGCAAGACAAATAATGCAAAGAAAATTTTGGAAAGAAAAGTACTAACTCACCCAAAACAAACACAACGGTGACCTTGTTGATTGGTGCTCTTCCATTTGCTTCCTGAACAAGTAATGTGTGAGTTTCTTGCAAGATAGAAGATCCAAATATCTATTAAAACTGCTTTTCTTAATTAGCTGTCTTGTATCCAGATCAAAAGAAAGGTTTCTCAAGAGTGACAACCAACCAGATTGAAAGAAAGTACCTTGTTTGCAGCATCCACAACAGTTCCCATAGCAGCCGCAGAAATTCTAGTAAATTATCTAAAAGACAAGCAAATATGCCAATGGCAATTAGATTCATGCTCATATTGTAGTACATGAGAGAAGCCAAAGAAAGCAAGAATCAGAAAATTTGTCAGTAGTTAGATTGATAGATTGAAGCTGAAATAAAAGCAACACCACTTTCTTGTAAAAATTTTCTAATTTTTGCTTTAAGGAGAATAGAGAGATCAAGCATTTTTAATCACGGTCACAACTTAGCATTAAACACAAAAGGAAACTTAATTCATGTAGGCTTAAATTCAGATAACATTATCAGCATGTAGCCCAAATATGAAGATCTGTATGATTGAAGAAGGTCAAAACTACAGAAAAAACCAATCTTACAAGTAATATAGGTTCAAATATGTTTTCATCAAATATGAAAATAATAAGGACAAAAAGCAAAAGTAAACTCGAATGCATGAAATATGCATTTGGTTTGGATCCTTTAAACAGTGGCATTGCGCATCAAATTACATTCTTTCGGAATCAAATCCACATAGAAAAGGCCGAATTTAAAACAATAACACATAAAAATATGGAAGAAGATGATATCTCACCATAGGGAGTCCAGAATCAAATAGAAAATCATCTCACAAACAGAATAAATAAATAAAAAAAGATCCAATCTTTCAATTGACTACAAATTCACGAAAATCTTAAAAGCAACTAAAAAAATAGACAATGAGGATCATCCATTTTCCCGCGATCTGGAGTTTCACCAATCGCATAACAGATTGTGAGATCAAACCAGCCATTGCTCAAATTACTCACCACACAACAGAAAAATGATACGATAGCTCAAAATTAAGCAAAATAGAATGTCAAAAAGATACCAAACAGGAGGAAAAGATCAACATAAATTCGTTATATCCAACTTACTTCAAATCTCTACGTTGTCTAATCCAGTCACTAATATCATAAATTAAACGCAGTTCCTTACCAAAATAGGATCGAGGAGAAAAAGAAAGATCTATGACTCACCAAATTGTTGTGAATAATTGGAATAAAGAGAGGGAAGTAAGTGGAGATTTATATTTAGGAGTGCTTCCGATTTGTATAGCATATGGCAATGCAACCAACTGTGACCTTTGTAATCCAGATATCATTATTATAATAATACTTTATAATTTATAATAGCGTTTTTAAGTTTCCTTTCTGAATATTCTACTTTGCGTGATACTAAAGTCGGCTTATACGTTTAACGTTTTTATCACAACAACTGAAATTAGGATGGAAGAGCGTTGCTCTGTCAATAGCCCATGACAGATTCTGAGCTTCTCCAAGACCCGGGCGGCCAACGTCTCCTTCTCCGACGCCGATCACCGCTCCCAGACCGAATTAAGCGTCTCCGGCGAGCACGGCCCCAAACTCTCTGAGGTTTGTGGATTCGTCGGATCCATCACTACTGTTGTTTTTACAGGTCCAATTCATCTTCTCCTTTCGAATAATCACCCACTCTATTTATGTGAATAGTATTGTTACGTTAATAGTGCATTTTTCTCAATTTTTGCTTATCGTTCTAATTTATCTTTGAATTATGTGAATACGGCGGATTTGTTCGTGATTAATTTTTAGGGGTTGTGAAAACCTGTGGAATTGTATATTACTGTATGATGTATATTGCCACTAGAGTTTTAATATGCTGGACATTATTGAAGCATATTTAAGTATAAAGCGCCATTGGATCGATTATATATTTTCTTGATTGTTTGTGGCGGTACACATGTGTAGATGGATTATATGGGACTGTGATTGAAGATGCAAAGATGATATGATAAGTATTCGTGTGTAGTTTCTCATGTTTGTTGGAGCTTGCAGAATCTTGAAGATTAGATAACTAGAATAGCAGCTAACGGGTTCCTTTTACTCGCGCAACAGTCATATTCATCGTGTGGGCGTATGTTCCTGACCATTGGTTGCATTCTATTGGGATCTATTACTATCCAAGGAGTAATATAATACAAGGAGTAAATCATATGAAAACACGAACCTGCTTGGATAGTAATAGATCCCAATAGAATGCAACCAATGGTCAGGAACATACGCCCACACGATGAATATGACGGTTGCGCGAGTAAAAGGAACTTGTTAGCTGCTATTCTAATTATCTAATCTTCAAGATTCTGCAAGCTCCAACAAACATGAGAAACTAGACACTAATACTTATCATATCATCTTTGCATCTTCAATCACAGTCCCATATAATCCATCTACACGTGTACCGCCACAAACAATCAAGAAAATATATAATCGATCCAATGACGCTTTATCCTTAAATATGCTTCAATAATGTCCAGCATATTAAAACTCTAGTGACAATATACATCATACAGTAATATACAATTCCACAGGTTTTCATAACCCCTAAAAATTAATCACGAATTAATCCGGCGTATTCACATAATTCAAAGATAAATTAGAACGATAAGCAAAAATTGAGAAAAATGCACAATCAACGTAACAATACTATTCACATAAATAGAGTGGGTGATTATTCGAAAGGAGCAGATGAATTGGACCTGTAAAAACAAAAGTAGTGATGGATCCGACGAATCCATAAACCTCAGAAAGTTTGGGGTCGTGCTCGCCGGAGACGCTAAATTCGGTCTCGGAGTGGTGATCGGCGTCGGAGAAGGAGACGTTGGCCGTCCGGATCTTGGAGAAGCTCAGAATCTGTCGTGGGGGGCTATTGACAGAGCAACGCTCTTCCATCCTAATTTCGGTTGTTGTGATAAAAAACGTTAAACGTATAAGCCGACTTTAGTATCACGCAAAGTAGAATATTCGGAAAGGAAACTTAAAAACGCTATTATAAATTATAAAGTATTATTATAATAATAATATCTGGATTACAAAGGTTACAGTTGGTTGCATTGTCATATGCTATACAAATCGGAAGCACTCCTAAATATAAATCTCCACTTACTTCCCTCTCTTTCTTCCAATTCTTCACAACAATTTGGTGAGTCCTAGATATTTCCTTTTTTCCTCAATCCTATTTTGGTAAGGGAATGCTTATAATTTATGATATTGGTGACTGGATTAGACAACGTAGAGATTTGAAGTAAGTTGGATAGAATGAATTTATGTTGATCTTTTCCTCCTGTTTGGTATCTTTTTGACATTCTATTTTGCTTAATTTTAAGCTATCGTATCTTTTTTCTGTTGTGTGGTGAGTAATTTGAGCAATGGCTGGTTTGATCTCACAATCTATTATGGGATTGGTGAAACTCCAGATCGCGGGAAAATGGATGATCCTCATTGTCAATCTTTTAGTTGCTTTTAAGATTTCCGTGAATTTGTAGTCAATTGAAAGATTGGATCTTTTTTTATTTATTTATTCTGTTGGTGAGATGATTTTCTATTTGATTCTGGACTCCCTTTGGTGAGATATCATCTTCTTCTATACTTTTATGTGTTATTGTTTTAAATTCGGCCTAGTGTATTTGGATTTGATTCCAAAAGAATGTAATTTGATGCGCAATGCCACTGTTTAAAGGGTCCAAAGCAAATGCGTATTCCATGCATTCGAGTTTACTTTTGCTTTTTGTCCTTATTGTTTTCATATTTGATGAAAACATATTTGAACCTATATTACTTGTAAGATTGGTTTTTTCTATAGTTTTGACCTTCTTCAATCATAAAGATCTTCATATTTGGGCTACATGATGATAATGTTATCTGAATTTAAGTCTACATGAATTAAGTTTCCTTTTTTATTTAATGCTAAGTTGTGACCGTGATTAAAAATGCTTGATCTCTCCATTCTCCGTAAAGTATTTTGTTTGTTGTCCATGCTTTTACTTGTGTTGTTTCTAGAATGTAATGAAGTACATGATATTGAGATCTCCCCAAAAGTTAGAAAATTTCTGCAAGAAAGTGGTACTCCTTTTATTTCAGCTTCAACTATCAATCTAATTACTTACAAATTTTCTGATTCTTGCTTTCTTTGGCTTCTCACATGTACTCCAATATGAGCATGAATCTAACTGCCGTTGGCATATTTGCTTGTCTTTCAGATAATTTAGAGAGTTCATTTCTTTTGAAGAAGATTAAGGTTGATCAAGGCAAAGAATTATGGCATGGAGTAAAGTTTCTACCTATGCTAAGAATAAAGGCATCAACTTTGAATCTTCTATAAAAGAGAAATTGGTGAAGAGTGAAATTTTAGTTACCAAATACCATATATTTATAGTACAAATATCTAACCTTTTCACTTTTCCTAAACCTATTACATTAATATTGTTTTTATGTTGTTTACTGAAATGGATAACGTATCATTAATATTTTAAAAGTATATAGTAATATAATGTAACGTATCATAAGAATTAATCTTCCACTAAATCTATTGATATTAGCATTGATCTCCTATCAAATAATATATTTTAACATTGACTCAATTAAATTTATTAAAATATAGATTAATATTGATAAAATAATAAAGGACACCAATTTCAAGAAATTTATCATATTAAAAACTGTTTACTTTTTCAATAAAATCATAATTTTAGAACATGAACCATGAGACATACACAGGCAGGGTGACAAGGATATGAATCATATGCACAGCAGGGGCTGCTGCCTCTAACAAAGAAATAAAATAATCAAATAAAATAAATAAATTAATTAAGTAAATATAATATTATTTTAAGGGTTTGTGAGGAGCCCGGGTGACAAACTATTAAATGTACAAAAATGTCTCATGTAAAGCAATAGCAATTATCTATTTCCAATGCAATTTATCCTTGAACAAAGCTAAATAGTAGTAATATGTTAGTATTCATATTTTAAACCTATATTTAGAATTATTAAAGCAGCATCTGAGAAATCCAGAGTGGGAATATAGTCACAATTTTAGAACATGAAAAAAAAGAGAAAGAAAGAGAGAATGAAATTAAAATTTTAGAACATGAAAAATAAGAGAGAGAGAGAGAGAGAGCGACAAAGAGAGTACGAAAGAATATAAATTTTTAAATCTGTTGTAAATGAACAGATACCATACTAAATGAAAAACCTATCAAGGGAGTAGTATATATATTTTAAAAACTAAGCATTGAATTCGTTTGTGTAAAGAAATTGGAGACATAATACATCCTATTAAATAAATAAATGATAGGATTTGCAACGCATTCTAAAATTAATATTTGCAAAGATTAGTAATTGTATTTGAAATCTGACTCTTATAATCTCTAATACCTCATCAACATTATGCTCATGTAAGTTAGATATGACTATGTTGTCAAATATAGATATAGGACATAGCTTGAAAAGAAAGAATTACATACCTTTGTCTTGATGCAGTAGAGTAGGTATTGTAGCCGCCCATGCTTGCAATGTTATCTTCTCTCTATAATGATTGTAGAGTGAAAAGAGAGAGGCCGCTTTTCTTTTCCTTCTCTTTCCTTTTTCTGAAGAGTTGAGAGTGAGAGCCGGCTATTATATTTTTAGGGTTGGTTTTTTTTTTTAACTCAACAAGTCGCCTATATATAATACAAGTGAAGTTAATAGTTGCTGAAATGCATTGGGCCTTAAATGACCTTAACATATTGATGACTTATGAAATTAAATAGGCCAAATTTATGAGACATGAATCTGTAATATTTAACTTATATTCATATTCGTATTGATATTAATATTAATGTATGAGACATGAATCTGTAATATTTAACTTATATTCGTATTAATAGTAATTCATATTAATATTAATATGAATATAAGTGTAAAAGACTTTGTATCAATATTTGGCATGCAAGGTTTTAAAGTATTTGAAGTCTGGAATATTATTATTAGGTACTATTTTTTATAAATAGAAAATAGTTGTTATGTGGAAGGTCTCTCATGATTATATTTTTTTTGGGAACATGCACAATTTTCCAACAAGCATGCTTAAGAGGTGAGCACTATAAATACCCCTTCCACTCACTCCTTCATTCACTCTCACTAAACTCTCTCCACCAAAATCATTCAGCAGAATCATCATTAGAAATAGTTCAGAATCTTTCTTTTTCTTATCTATTCTCACTTAAAGCACTGCTCATTTATTATTTATGTATTCTTCTATGAATCTGCAGTCTTTATTCTTAATGTATTTCATTCAGTTTGCCATTTCTGCTTTATCACTATTTTTTTCTTTTATAGTTTCATATTATGTCTGAATGTTACTTATGTTTTTATAAGTTTCCATAACTACTTAGCACAGCACAACACAATGAAGGTAGTTTTCTAACCTGTATTTGTCATTGTTGTGATGCACTTCATCTGTGAAATCTTGAGTGCCATCTCTCATTCATATTCTGGATCACGAAGTTCCTGCAACTAATGAATGAAATTATTTGTTCCTGTTTCTGAACTTAATACACAGTCTTATTCAATTTAAGTGATCTGTTGATTCTCATAAAAAGGCACTGACCACATTTTAGAATTTGTGTTCAATGATTTGCCTTTTTTGCCACTTCTATTTGCAATCTATTGGGATCATTTCCTGCACAAAATAGGCTGTTAGTTTAAATACTGCATACATTCTTTAAATTAGTCACTGATTTTTGAATATTTCTTTTCAATAGCAGAAAGCATTGTATCTCAAACAATGACAACATTCATTAGTTGAAGGACAATCTTCTACCTAAAGTTACAACACCACCATCAAGGGTTGTTGCATCCGTGTTTATGAATACAATTCTAGAGACAACAATGATAGCACTTGGAAGTAGTATTTCATGATATGCTGGTACGTTTACCAAAACAGAATACATGAAATATAGAAAGTTTAATATAATATATATGTTTCTATTTTCTAATTTTTTGTTTATAGGGCACCAAAATTCAAACTTCTCTTCCAAAGAATGCATGCGAGAAAATTGGTTCACAAATATAGGCTCATAGATATTCCAAGCAAGCATCATTGTATTCAAAATCACATGAATCAGGCAAAGTAAATTATTTGTTTTCAGAATTTGCTTATGCTTTCTACAAACCGTCATATTGACAACACATGAATCATGCAAAGTAAAATATTTGTTTTCAGAATTTGCTTATGCTTTCTACAAAGAGCCATATTGACACCAAAATGACAACATTAACTCAGTTATTAGCAAAGTGTGGCATACATATTAGGTGATTTAATAGTTACCTTGGCTTCACAACATTAATTTTAGTCTTTTTGCACTCAGAAAACACTGCAGAATATGACAGTAAACTTTTTATGTTAATTAAAAAAATATTTGAACATACAAATTACAGAGGTGTTGATAAAATTCAGATTATAGTATATTCTCTTTTAAAATATCAATTGCTGTTTATTATTTTAATCAATAGTTAAGAATATTATCTATTTTGGGACCAAACAACAAACTTCTAAAGATCAGTCAAGCATGGTCATATATATTGCAAGCTTGCATGAATGCATTTAAAAGCACATGATTCGTGCAAATTAAATTCTTATTTTTCAGAATTTGATGCATGCTTAAAAACAGATACACCCATATTGACACCAAATCACATTAGCAAAGTATGTCATACCTATTAAGTTACTATTCTAAGGGTAAGTAATTACAAAATTACCTTTAATTCACAGAAACAGATCATAGATATCTATCATATGAATAAAATTCTGCATTTTTTTTTTAAATATGCATATCCAAGTGTTTTTAAGACCATAAACCCTTATCTTTTGGCAACTCAAAGGGCATGTTGGAACCTGTGTTGCTTTTGAAATGAACCCCTTTTAACAACACAATTTCTTTAAATATATCATTCAACTGTAAAGTAGGAAAGATGAGTTTCTGCTGAATAAAATTCTGCAAAATTTTTTTTAAACTTGCATATCCATGTGTTTTTAAGACCAATATGAACCATAAACCCTTATCTTTTGGCAATCTCAATGGTCATGTTGGAACCTGTGTTGCTTTTGAAATGAACACCCATTAACAACACAATTTCTTTAAATATATCATTCAACTGTAAAGTAGGAAAAATTAAACAGATTTTGTGCTATTGCAATGAAAAAGTTGAAGAGTTCTACAATCATAAAGGGTTGCTCCTATCAGGGTGTATCAACTGATGCTTCAAGTGATTATTATACCTCTGATTTTCTTGCTGAACTGGCTGCTATATCCTTTGATCCTTCTTCTTCTTGCATATTTCATCGTCTTTCATTTTCCTGTCAATTGACAAATGTAAGTACTTTTTTAAGAATCCAGGAATGCATAACAATTTAATCTCCAATAACTTTCAATTTGGAGTAGAAGGTTATGTAATCTTCATTTCACAGCAATATATACAAAAGCCTTATACACAATCTGAAAATACATTAAAATCCTCATTTATTGAATGATTTTGCAAAATTTTGCAACCTAATAGTGATATCCTTTTTTTTCAATTTTCAGAATTATAGATCTGCTTAAATATAGTCTATTATCAACACATACCAGAATGAAATTGACAAAAATATTAAATCAATGAACTTTGTTTGAGGTAACTTATCTCATCTGGTAGATTAAAACAACTATATCGAAATATTTGTGGTCTGTTTTTCCAATACTTACGATCTATTCTTTGAATCATCGAAAGTCATCCACTCCTTCTCCGATTCTGAAAAAAAAAAAACAATTAATAAAGTCAGAATAGACCTAATCTTCAACGTTTTTGATTGATTAGGAAAATTTGGTTGAAATATACCTGTAATAGAAACCGATTTTGATCTGATTTAGTAGCTTAAGAGAAGGATTTTTGCTGTGGTCTACCGCAACTGTCCGTCGTCTTCGTTGAACCGACGACGGAGGCGTCGTTTAGCAGGCGGCGAAGAAATTTCCGTCGGTTTTTTTCAGTGTCGATTTTGTAGGGTTTGGGGTTGTTTTGGTGGTATTGTAGTTGCAAATCTGGAGATTAGTCTTGGTAAGGAGTCGATAAGGTGTAGTGGTGTCCGATCGGCGGCGATTTAGAGTAGAAGACGCCGTTTTCCGGCGGAGGAGATGACCGTGTAGCTAGGGTTTCCAAAATCGGCGCCGACATCTTCTAGTCAGAAAAATGCATATATAGGTTGTATAAAGTATTGTTTTAATTTAAGTGTGTGAATTAAAATTAATCTATAGTCTAATTAAATGAATTAATTCCCCACTAATCTGTTATGTTTGGACTTATACGAATTGGGCATGCATTTTTTAATGTATGGGCCTAACTTATAAATCGTTTTGGGCTTATATATTTTTCTATTTGGGTATGTTATTTAATGTGTTGGGTCATCTAATTGTGTGTTACTCTTTATAATTATTATATAATACTTTTGTTTAATATTTATATATAAATATCAAAATTATTTTTGTATTATAATTTTATTAATTTTTTATTTATTAGTTTATAGGTTAATTATAAAGTTTGTTGTATGTATTTTGTTCATAATTTCATGTAATTAGTAATATCATTTTTAATGTTATTAAAATTATGTTTGAATATATTTTTTTAATTAAATGAAATTCTTTTTAATGTGTTCGGGCATTTAATTGTGTATTATGAATATGTAATAAGTATGATTTTTTTTAATGTGGTGGGACATTTAATTGTGCATAAGGTATATTTAATAAGTTTTAAAAAAATTCTTAATTATATTTATTTATTTATTTATGTAATAGTTTATGTATAATAATTATGAAATAATTTTTCGTTATCTTTATTCTATTAATATCCTTTTTTTTATTGTATGTACTTAATAGAAATAATAAATGAATTAATTTTTCGTTAATTATATTCTATTAATATTATTTTGTTTGTAGGATATGTTGGTGGATCAGTTGAGAATCCTATTATTATAAACGATGTTGATTGTTATGTGCTTGATACATGTAATACGAACGGGAGCACTATTGTATCGCCATCTTTGTTTCAAAGCTTAATATATGGGATAAAGCACCGATGATTCATAAACATTGCGTAGAAGGCGTTGATAGGAGTTTTAGAGATATTCTTCGCGTGTGTAGTGTGTCCAGTATGGGCAAACCTTTTGGAGGAAAAATTGTAGTATTTGGTGGTGACTTTAGAAAAATTTTACCTGTTGTTCCTAAAGGGAGTCGCAAAATGTTGTCAATGCCACCATTAACCATATCATTAGTGCTTACTGACAGTCTCTCACTCCTCCCAACATTAGAAAATGAATTTTGCTTTCAATTATTCAAATAAAACAATTGTGGGGACACACCAAAATCAGCTAAGAGCAAATATAAATTCTCAAAAAAAGAAAACAAAAGGAAAATAAGTTCTTAGGGGAAATTACCCGGATCACCAAAGCAAAACAAACCCCTTTAGCTTTTTTCTCTCTACTGCATGCAGAATCGAGTGTCACCACTTCTCACTACAACCCCTTCGGCTTCTCTCTCTCTCTCTCTCTCTCTCTCTCTCTCTCTACTTGTGTTGTAGGCCGATTCACGGAGAAGTGGAGCTGATTTTCCACCATTTCGACTATTTCCAAGGTGTAGACTCTGAATTTGAAGCCGCGTTTGGAAAACGACATTTTCTTTTAAAAATTGGCTCTCCTCCCTCATGCCCTTTTATAACACTATATTTCACGATTTGAGGATCATTAATAGTAGCATTATTTTCTTTAAGTAGCAGTATTTGATTTATAATTATATAAAACATATGCTAAATATGAAATGATTAGTTTGTTTTCTTGATCGAATTTATTATGAATTATTTACTTTTTCAAATTATTTAATTTATTTACTTTGGTTTTTCTTATGTCTTAATCATTTGTTTCTATATCGTATTTAATTTCTGTTTTTTTCCCTCGTATGCTTTCGTTATTGTGGATTGAATACAAAATTTAAATATTTTCTATTATTGAATGATATGAAAATATATACATATTTTCTTTATATTCCTTATTTTCTTGTAGCAATATCTTTATCCTTAAATTCAGTTCCATACACATGTAATTGATCTTATAATATTATTAGATTTTTTTTTAAGTTATCCAATATATCTCCTATAATATAGATTTTTAATTTGTTTATTTATCATTTAAGCTGAATTTCATCATGAAGTAATATGACAAAGACAAAAATTTAGCGAAATAGTATTATGCAATTATGAATAGATGGAAAAGTGAAATAATTATTTTGCACATATTATCCATCTTTCTCGTAGTCCTTACTTAGGTTGCATCAGTTTTTGGCGACAACGAAATCAAAAATACCTCACAACTATGCATAGTAAATCGAGCCCCCCAACATTAATATTCTGGCTTCGCCACTGCTAGCTACTAACGGCTCAAAAATATATTAGGATCTCCACTTTAAACAACTTATTCTGAGGGTAATAACGTATAACTACTATCAATGGAGTATTAGACATTTAGACTATGCAATAGCAAAATCTATACGACTCATAAATCATAATACACATATTTAAAGATATAGTACTATACGGAAGACAATGTGTGATGCCACATAGGGTTGTGTTAGTGTGCTAACTAATTTACAGTAATAACTAATAACTTTCAATGTTGTGCATTAAAATTATCAACACAAAGACATAATTATATCAATACAACATGTAAATTTTTAATATCAACACAGACATAAGTTTATCATCACAAGAATATTGATAAATTTATGTCTTTGTGTTGATATTTTCAACATACAAAATTGATATTAGTTATTAGTTAATACTATAAAGTAGTTAGTATTTGATCACATATCATGCCACGATATATTTATGTATTTCAATGTCTATTATCCATGTATAATGCTAATTAAACATAATTATATGAGTTATTAAAAACAACAGTGAGAGTGAGACTGACATTCAAGTAAGATCATATTTCCAAAAAGGCCCATGCTAAATAGTAATGGAGTTCTCTTTTCAATTGTTAAAAGCATAATCATCAAGTAAAATAAAATTTTAAAAATAATGATAATAAAAAAATATAGATATAATCAAAAAAATTAGAGTTTCATTGATATATGCTGTCCCTCATGAGACCTTTCCAGAAAAGCATACCCAAAAACAGGTGATTGTGGTTGAACTACTGAACACACTTTTAGCAATTATATTATTCGTTGCCTCCATATCATAACAAAAAACTTTTTAAAAAGGTGGCGTTGAAATGAATAATATAGTTTTTTATAACTTATAAGTATAATTAAGAGAAGAGATGAGGTTGGAGAAACATTTTTTTCATCATGCACGTCTCCTTCAAACTCGATCTACTTGTTTTTCTGTTTCAATATGATACGAAAACGTGGTAAAATGATTTATTCCCTTGATTTTTAGTCCTCTCTTTTACAAGACAGAATTTCTTAGAGTGTCTCCACCGGCGGACGTCGCGGTAGGACGTCGCCGACGTCCGACCGGACGTCCGCCATTGTGTGCGGGACGTCCGCCCACGCCCGTCCCGAGTGCCCGTCGGATGGGCTCGCCCCTCGCCCCCACGTCCGACCGGACGTCCACCACAGTGGCGAAGGTCGGACGTCCGAGAAATTTTTATTTTTATTTTATAAACTCTATAAATAGGGCTCCTCCAACTTCATTTCATTCACACCACTTATGTTGACATCTTTTTCTTTCTAACCTCTTTTTTCAAGTATATATAATGGCGAGTAGTTGTGCGGGTGGTAGTGGCGGAGACGCTAGTGATAGTGATGGTGTTAGTGATGATGAATTGGATCTCGCTGTGCAAGAGGCGATTGATCAATTGCTCCGGCAGAGGTAGCAGGCGGCGGCGGCGGCGGTACCTCGGCCGATTCATCGCCGACGGCATGTACTCCGGGACCATATTGCTGCACATATTCGGTTGTATGAGGATTACTTTGCTCCGTTTTTCAGATGCCTTATTCCGGCGATGTTTTAGGATGCATCGTCCTCTATTTATGCATATCGTGGGTGCTTTAAAGAGAAGATACGAGTTTTTCAGGATCAGGGAGGATGCGGCTTGCAAACCCGGACACACGGCAATATAGAAGTGCACTGCCGCAATCAGGCAACTGGCGTACGGAGACCCGACCGACATGTTCGACGAGTACCTCCACATTGGCGAGACTTCAGCCGTTGAGTGTCTACTTAATTTTTGCGCGGGCGTCATAGCGATATTCGGGGATCGCTACTTCGGCGTCCGAGCCCTGAAGACTGCCAGCTGCTGATTAATATGCATGGGTCGGTGCACGAATTCCCTGGGATGTTGGGCAGCATCGATTGTATGCATTGAAAGTGGAGGAACTACCCCGTCGCCTGGAAGGGGATACACACTTCCGGCTTCAAAGCCAAGCATCCCACGATGATCCTTGAAGCGGTAGCTGACTACCGGCTGTGTATATGACATGCTTATTTTGGAGTCGCCGGGTCGAACAACGACCTCAACGTCCTCCAGTCGTCGCCCCTGTTCAACGATCAGTGCAATGGCGTTGGTCCCGCCATCAATTTCATCGCCAACGACAACCAGCACAATATGAGATACTATTTGGCGGATGGGATATACCCAAACTGGTCCGTCTTTGTGAAGACGATCAAGCATGCGATCGGCCAAAGAAGTCCTACTTTGCAAGCTGGCAAGAGGCAGCGCGCAAGGATGTTAAGCGCGCATTTGGTGTGCTCCAGAGTCGATGGGGGATGGTGAGGGGTCCGGCACGGCAGTGGTATATTCCCAACATCGGCGACATCATGTACGCGTGTATCATTTTGCACAACATGATTGCCGAAAGTGAAGGGGACGAACTGACTCAGTGGACCAACGAAGATGATACGGGAGCCGGTCCAAGCCACGGCGTGGCCACTCCGAATGTGAACATGGGGGTACCTCATGGAGAGGTTGAGCGGTTGCGCGCATTTGCCGACATGCGGCAAAGAGATGCCCATATTCGACTTCAGAAATATCATCGAAGAGGTTTGGACGCGGAGGGGTGGACGTTGATGTGGTTGTTTTTTTTCTATCTACTATGTAATTTTTTTTTTCGAATGATGTATGTTTTTTTTAATGATATATTCGTATTTCCCGTTCGTATTCGTGTCGAATTTTAATTCCGTAAATTTTAATTTTAATTGTGAATTAAATTTAATTGTGGGTAGGGCTAGTGGGAAGTCCTAGTGTAGTGGGAAGGGCTAGTGATGTGGCAGGCAGATTTTGTGGGAAGGGCTAGTGGAGGTCCTAGTGGGAGGGGCGCCACCGGAGACACTCTTAGTTGATTGATATGACATGCCTGTTAAATATACGATGCACGGCAATTTTGTTTATTTAAACTTATTTTATACTGTAAAATGATCTTATAAATTTATGAAAATATCATTGTATGAAATCTGAAATCATAAATATATAAAATTAAAAAATAATTGTTAAAAAAATATAAAATCATACAAAAAAAATTACACATATACCGAAATGAGGAACAATATTACTATTTCAAGTTTTAAAATCACAAATTTATACAATAGCAAATAAATTACTATAGATAATAACCACCCATTAACTCCTTAGTAACTTTAAATAACTCCCCAATGTGGTTCTTTATTTGATCAAACAGACGTTAGTTTTATGATATTGCATACTTAAATTTATTACATAAATATCAATTGTTTGGCTAATATTACATTGAAAATATTTGCAGTTGCAGATAACACACATGGAACCAAGTGTGGAGGAATTAGAAACATCATATATGAGACATTTGGATAAAGGAGAATTGTTCAGTGTGACATATATTTATGTCCGGAAAAATAAAGATCTTGATGAAAAGATGGCACCGATAAGGTGAAGAGAAAACAAGAAACTGTAAGAATGAAGAGGCAAAGGGACGAGGGACCTAGTGGGGTCAAAGGAAACGACAAGAAGTTGATCACAAATATGCGTCAATACATTAGCCGTGCTAATTGTATGCTTTCAGATCTTAATAATAATTTCTTAGAGATGAAATACCCACTTGCTAAAAGGAGAGTGAATATTGCGATTCCATTCTTTGAAGAACTTATTAAAAAGATGAAACATTACAGTGATGTAGAAAGCGATGAGGACAAGGGCAATTTGGACAAGGGAAATTCTTCAATTCGCACATTTCAGAGGCATCTTTTTTTATAATTGACTAGATTTTACTCTTTTTATAATTTAATTTTATTATTTCTTAATTATTACTGTATTTGATAGATCTGGTGTAAAAGAGTTGGAAAATGCGTGGGTAAAAACAAGGACTTAGCGATGCTATATCCAAACAACGATCTAAACACCGGAGTAAGCAACATCATCACACTAATATAAGTATTTGGTGATTCATGTTCAATTTTTTTCCCCACTTGAGAGCAGATTATTGTCGCAAGTAGCACGCTACTCAACTATTCACTAATCTGCTCTCCAGTGGGAAAAAAAATAAAAATGAATCACCAATTACTTATATCAGTGTGATGATGTTGCTTACTCTCGTATTTGGATCGTTGTTTGGATTTAGCGTAGCTAAGTCCTTCTCGATTACCCACGCATTTTCCAACTCTTTTACACCAGATCTGTCAATTGCACTAATAATTAAAAAACAATAATATTAAATTATAAAAAGAGTAAAATTTATTCAATTATAAAAAAATGCTTCTGAAACGTGCGAATTGAAGAATTTTCCTTGTCCTCTTCGCTTTCGATATCAGTAAAATGTTTCATCTTTTTATTAAGTTCTTCAAAGAATGGAATCGCAGTCTTCACTCTCATTTTCTGGGTATTTCATCTCTAAGAAATTATTATTAAACTCTGAAAGCATACAATTAGCACGGCTAATGTATTGACACATATTTGTGATCAACTCCTTGTTGTTTCCTTTGACCCCACTAGGTCCCTCATCCATTTGCCTCTTCATTCTTATAGTTTCTTATTTTCTCTTCACCTTCACCTTCACCGGTGCCATCTTTTCATCAAGATCTTTATTTTTTCGGACAGAAATATATGTCACATGAACAATTCTCCTTTATCCAAAGACCTCATATATGATGTTTCTAATTCCTCCACAGTTAGTTTCATGTGTGTTATCTACAACTACAAATATTTTTCAATGTAATATTAGCCAAACAATTGATATTTATGTAATAAATTTAAGCATGCAATATCATAAAACTAACGTCTATTTGATCAAATAAAGAACCACATTGGTCGATTCGTGCAACCTATTTCCACCTCAAACATCTCAGTAGTTTAGTATCGCTAACTTTATTTCAGCCAAACATTGGAGACTAGGAAAGATCTCCAAAGCCCAAAAATAAACTGCCCACAAGGGACCACTCAAACGGTATGTGTTTTGGCCTTCATTCGGTCCAGCGTCTTTCATGTAGTCATCAATAATCTGAAAGTAGTAAGCTCCCCATGGAAAATGATGTCATGTCGTTGGATCTTCAACCAAAGCCAATGCCCAATCCTTGATCAAGCAATCCTCTCGGCAAAGGAGGCAACCGTAGCAAATAAATAGATTTCATGATTTTACATAGTTTTCAACTTCTACTAATTCTTGATTCAAGAAGGCTGTTTTCAAATCCACCAGTTTTAATTTTTTACCCTTTGACCTCTTCAGGAGTTCAAGAACAACACTACTTTCAGGAAACGTATTTTTGAAGTTCTACTATGATTGGGTTTCCCCAAAGCAGAGCCCTGTGATGAGGGCATACTCTCTAGCCGTAAACTTGACTTGTTGGCCAGATATCTGAAACCGATATTCATGTCGTGGGATTTTAGGACTTTTAATTTCTTGAGAGATCAGGGCGTCCAAGACCGATGGTGAGAACTTTTTTGTCGAATCAATATCTAGCATGTGCCCAAATGGACCTTGTTGAACCTCATCCAGTGCACCTACCAGTTTGAGGCGTTCCTACAATTTCAGTTGGATTCACTTTGTGCCAGAGCCAAGTGAGAATGTATCTACTACTTTGATCCTTTAACATACTCTCTTGGGCCTATGTAAACGAATCCTGCAAACAACACTATTCTCTTAAACACCAAGTGACTATCAAATGTATAAATAGGGCAGAATTCTCCTAAACACCAACAGTAAATTGGGCAGATTAAGATAATCAATTTCTCTATATTTCAGTGTAAATTAAGGCGTAGGGACTAGGGAAATTAAAAGAGGGACTAGAAATGTCACTTTTTATTGGGAAGATGGAAGAAGGGTTCAGTATACTTTCATATTTTATATGTATTGAGTAATCAAATATTGGGTCATGATCAAATTCCATTATGATTTTATCAGGAAAATATTTCAAACCATGGAATTCACGTCCCTTAAAAGACCCAAAGTCTAACAATGCTAAATCAGTCATGAGAGTAATATGGTATGTGCATGTGTGTGTGTGTATTTGAAGTGACTGGATATGGAGACAATCAAAGGTCAATTCCTTAAAATGTATTTTCCGTTATCGAATGGCACGGATGTTATTTTTATACATTTTTTTAGTTATTTATCTAGAACCATTAATTTTCATTCTTTTTCCATGCAAGACAATAGGATTCAAGGAACAATTTCCGGTACCTTACAAAATAAGTTTCGTAATCAATTATTTCTATTTCCAATTTTTTTTTGTGAGAATAAATAGAGCTCACTCTTATTACAAATCATGAGTTTACAATTAACATGTTCTCCTAGACACAAATATCTAAAGTCACTGACCATATATAGTCTCGGAATTTATAACCGACCATACAGTCCCGAAATTGATGTTTTGATTCAAGACATTTGAGCAAATAAAACAGATTGGAAATGTTGATAGGTGACATTTTTTGATATTATTATTATTATTATTTGCTTATTGACATTTGTTTCTACTTCTATTTTTATGGTTGAATCATCTACTTGGTTTAAATTAAATTTCTTATACAACAATCAGAATAACATCCTTTCAATTTCTAAAAAGTTGGAACAAAATGACACTATTTTCTATATAGTAACATAATCAATTTGAAATCAAAATTTTGTTTGTTTTGCACAAATTCCTTTGAATTAACATATGGCCCTGTTTTTATTTGATTTCGATTTAACTAGCTGACAATTTTGACTTCCAAAATAATATGAGAATTGAAAAATCAAATTAATGACTAAATTTAGATATAATATCTTATCATTTGGCCCCTAATTTTAAATATTTATAATTCTCTTTAATCAGTATGCATGCCGAAAATATTATTTATTCACAACCAATAAACAATAAACAATGAACTAAAACAAGAGTTCATATTTATAATGTTAGTTTATTTTATTTTCTTTAGTTTTTTCTTCTTAGCTATAATAACTTTTTTTAGAAATAAATAAATTATGAAAGCTACTATCTATAATATTGTACTAATTAAAGCTAACGTTTTGTTCATTTATCACCAAATGTCACCAAATGTCGAGCAAAAGGAAACAATGAAGACAAAGAACATAAAATATCACTATATTTTTGTGTATATACATAAGTCAACTATTATTATAGAATTCGTAATAATGAAAGATTTTGACAATATAAAAGAACAAACCGTGAGGCTAAATAAAATCAAATGGAATAAAATGTTTGATGTGAAGTAATATAAATTATTGCATACATATTTGTTTATAGGAGTGTGTTACGGTCAGAACAGTATTACGGTCAAAACGTCAAACAATGTACATTTTATGCACATGTAATGTACAATCCCCATATGTAATAATGTACCACCTCCATATAATGTACATTATATGGGGATGTACATTATTTAAGGGTGGTACATTATTACATATGAGGTGGTATATTATAAGTGCATAAAATGTACATGGTTTGACGTTCTGACAATACTTAGCGTTCTGACCTGAATACATCCCTTTGTTTATATTGTTTATGTTATATAAATACTACTTAATTGGTTAACATTTAGATAGTACGAAGTATAAAAATAAATTAATAGTCCGTGCATCGCACGGGTGTGATACTGGTTCAAATTAAAGGCCTAGATCATCAACCACGAAATGTCAATACGATCAACAAAAAACGTCAATAAGACCATAGGATTAATTCCAAAAAATATCAATAGGGGTATTAATGTCAAGTTAGTTATAACTAACTTTTAAAATAAATCCCAAAACTGTAAATTCATATAACATATATTAAGTTAAAGATAATTTTATAAGGATTCCAACGATATACTACATGCATATGTTCCGACGTCAAAATTTGGAAAAAAAAATCTAGAATTTTCGTATTTTTTGTACACAGGTTAATGTCAATGCAGCTAAGATAATATGTCAATATAAAGCATATACAATGTCCATCCTAAATTGTGTTGACATTCTCAAAGCATTGTGTTGATATTTTCGAAACATATATTGACATTTTTATCCAAAACTCTAATTTGGAGTTTTTTTGTTAAAAACGAAAATTATACGTGGCAAATTGTAGACCACACGTTTTCTAAAATCATATGGTCTTAAATTAATTATAGTTAGCAATTAAATGATGAGTTAACAATTGATCACTCCTCATATATGCATACTCAAATATATATATATGGCTTAGAAGTATTGTAATTTCTTTGTAAAGATATTTCTTTGTACACGATATTTATAAAAATTGATATCATAGAGCATAAAGTTTTTTGGTAAATAGAGTACAAAGTGAGATAATAAAGTTTTTGTCAAACATATACTCAGTCATCGAATGACTCGAAGAGGAATACGACTAAATCACATTGAGACGGAGAGATGGCTTAAGATTCAAATATAAAACACAAATAATTTTCTTAATCCTATATACTAGGAGTAACTCATAGAATATTTAATAATTAGTCCGAAAAATAAAACAAGTTGCATATATTGGGAGGGGGGAAGTTCAAAGATAGAAAGCTAATAATAAATCACTGCCCTTTAGGATTTGGCATTCCACTTGTAAATGTCCCTCATCTAAAAAGCAACTGTATTCTTTTCTCTTTTTTTTTTCCTTATATTTCCAATTTTTAGTATTTTTCAAAAAGTATCCCCAACTAAATTTTTTTAGAAAAAAATTATTTATCTTCCGCTCAAAGAAAAAAGAGTTATTTATGAAAATTAAAATGTGAGAGTTCTATATTCCCTCCGTTTTATAGTAGTAGAGTCATATCATTTTCTGCCCTTGTTTGGAAAAATAATAATAAATAGTTAAAATGAATAAAGAGTAAAGTAAGAGAGAGAATAATGTAGTGCATAAAATCACATTGTTTATTGGATGATGTGTTTTTTTAGAGCGTCCACAGTGGGAGGGCCGCGGCCCTTGGCCCAGGCTTGGGCAGGGCGCTGCCCCCACTACCGAGCCACAGGGTGCCCGAGGCCCAGGGGGGTGGACGAGAGAGAGCCGAGCACTCGGCCAGGCCAAGGCTCTTGGGCACGCGACTCGGCCCGCCACTGCAGGGGCCGAGAGCCGCGGCCCTTGGGCATCACCGATTTTTTTTTTTTTTCAAAAATTAATTTTTATAAATACTTCCTCCCATTTTTTATTCATTTCTCCAATCTAAACCCTAATTTTTCTATCATTTTCAATTTCTACAAAATGCATGGTGGAGATGATTTTCCCGGCTATGGAGATTCGGGATTTGGCAACTTTTCATCTTCCCAACCGTGGAGATCGAGCCTGACCCCCCTCCAAACCACCTGTGGAGTCCGCAATCGCCGCCGCCGTGGCAACAGACATCCCAACACTGGGGTCAGTCCTCATCTCATCCGCAGAGGAACGTGGGTCGTCCCCAATCGGGGTTCGGCGACTACCGGCCCAATATGGACGCGATCAACAACCCTTCTCAGCAATTCCAATCCTCCCAATTTCATTACTCCCAATCCCCTCTATCTGAATCTGATAGATTCACGTTGGAACAACTTATGGGGACATCACCAGACACCCCGACATCCGGCACTCCGGATATGGTGAGAGGAGGAGGCGGTGGCGGTGGGAGAGGCACCGGCGGTCGTGGGCGAAATCAAGGAGGTGGGGGGCGAAACAGCTGCGGAGGTGGGCTTAATGGCGGTGGTCGAGGCGCCGGCCGCGAAGGAGAGCAGGGGACTGGCGGAGGTGGCGGGCGAAGTGGTGGGCGAGGCGGTGGAGGCGGTCGCGGTGGCGGCGGCGGTGACAGTGGCGATGGCGTTCGAGGCCGGCGGTCGACCTTCTACAGCACTGAAGAATCCCTTGCTGTAGCCAGGGCCTGGGAGGCGGTCACGACCGATTCTATAATCGGTATGGATCAGACTGACGTTTGCTTCTGGAATCGCGTTCTTGACGTGTACAACGTGTTCAAAACAGATGGGAGCGTCGAGCGTACAGCTAGCCAAATCCGGAAGAAGTTCGGAAGGATTACTAAAGCATTGAAGAGGTTCAGTGGCATATACGAGACTCAACTCCGCCTTGCTGAGAGTGGCCGCACCGAAGATAACGTACGCGCGTTGTCTTTTCAGATGTTCAATACTGAAAAGTGGCCCAAGTTTACCTACTGGGGCGAATACCTCGTTCTGCATGACTGCCCCAAATTCAGGACCCTCATCGACAAAGAGCCAGTCCATGGGCCGAAGCGCACAAGACTCGGCGTCGCCAGAAACTACAGCAGTAGTAGTGATTCACGTGTGTTCGATCTGAACGACGACGCTTCGGAGGAGGAGCCCCCCGCCACACTATCGTGGCGCCAACGTCCGAAGGGCCAGCGTGCCGCAATCTGGGAAGCTAGAATGGGCTCCCAATTCTCCGGTGCGAGCACTACAGCAGTGCCTGACAGTTAGCTTCCCTTAAAACGGCACTGTTAATTGAGAGTGAGGACTTTTCAAAGGTCTTTGGAACTTTTTGGAGTTACGTGTTAGGATTGACAACCCCAATTTAGTAATCAACATTTGTATCGTATGAGCATAAGTTATGTGACTCGTCCTATCAAAGTATTAACTGTGCTAGGGTATTGTAGTTTGGAATTTGTATAACCATAATTGTGAAAGCACATCCATGGAATTCCCTTATCTCTATATTTTATCTCCGTGATTTATCTGCAATCAGTTGTTATTTGCTTTCAATATCTTTAGTTCTTAAAGTTTTCAAAAAATCATTCGGTTCTCCGGATAGTAATTGAGTTCTAGTAGAAGATAGACATTCTGTATTCGTCTTCCCCGTGTTCGATATCCGGTACTGACCTTTGGCTATACTATATATACTCTGTATACTTGCAGGTTTATTTAGTGCTAATAAAAAGTGCATCACCAAGCCTTGTCCCCCATGGTATCTTTAGCTTGTTTCCTTGTTATTGTGACCACCATGGGTGGCTAGATCTTGGGATTACTGCTAATTTGTAGTAGGGTTGTTGAACATGAACTTCTTTATTTGAATTTTTACGATTTCCGATGCTTTTTAGTTCTTATCTTTGGTGTTTATTCTTATCCCTGTTGAGTTGAGCATGTAAACTTTACTTGGGAATTGCCTTAATTGTAATATCTCTTCAACTTAAAATAAGGAGCAAACAAAGATAAGAAACCTTCGAGTTATAACTGATTAGGTGATAAACCGGGGGTGGATCCTTTGTGTTGAATTATGTTAGAAGCAAATCCCAAGCTTACTATGCGACTGTAGGAGCGAGGGGTTGGTGAGTAGAGCCTAGGAAATGTGATCAACCTATCCTAGGTGTAAAATTCCCCAATCAGTGATCAACTACAAGCGAGTGAAAAATCAACACGATCCCTAAAAGCATTGGAAAAATAATTAGGAAACAAAAGTCATGTGAAAAACAACCCGAACCAAATTAGGAGTAGTTCTTCCCCTTTATTGTGTTAATCTCAAGTTTACTTTCTCGGTCTATTTGCTTGAGTCATTTGTCCAAACCTATAAAACTACTAATTTATCGCTTTTTAGTTAGATTTGATAGTTTTAGCAATTAATCTCTTCCTTGTGGGTTCGACACCTTTTATACTGCATTGCACGTCTGTATACTTGCATAAGTAATATTTTTAGGGAATTATAACTTGTTTTGTGCACGCAGGGGCGGACAATGTGCTAGGTTCACAGACCTCGCACGCAGACGAGGTGAGTGAGCAGGCTACTGTGGTTGCACATGAGTCGACAAAAGAAGGAAAAGAGACTACATCTGGCTATGGAGATTCCAAGATAGAAAGCTTCAGCAATTCGGCTGAGAACAAAGAGAAGCTTAAACCTGCAAGAGACACAAAGAGCCCCTACAATTTTCCCGACTACCTTCCACCACCACCTTTCCCCCTTGCTGGAAAGAATAAGCCTCAAAATGTTGAGTGGTTGAAAGAAATCTTGAAAAAGATTAATGTTGAGGCATCCCTTATAGACTTGATGGCTAACTTTCTAAAATTCTTCACTTTGTGTAAAGAGTTGATCTCAAAGAAAGGAAAATTTCCAAAGGAAGGGATGGTGCAAGTGAGTGCACAATGCTCACATATCTTGACTGGACGAATACCTCCAAAAATGGAAGATCTTGGCAGTTGCCATATTTCATGCGAAGTAGAAAATAGGCAGCTTTTGAGCTGCTTACTTGATCAAGAATCTGGCATTTCACTGATGGCTCAAAAGACTGCAGATGAAATTGGTCTTTTGAAAAGATTGAAGCCGGCCAACATCCACCTCCAGTTAGCTGACCAGTCCATTATAAAGCCTAGAGGAATCGTGGAAGATGTCCTCGTTAAGGTTGATAAGTTCATTCTGCCTGTGGACTTTATGATTTTGGACATGGAGGAAGATAAAAACATGTCTATTATGTTTGGGCGACTGCTTGACCGACCCTACCTAAACTAGACACAAGACTCTAGACCTTATGGAAAAAAATAACGACACATACACATAAACAAATATAAAACTTAAAACACATTTGAACGGGCTATATTTTCAACCATCCCTCCCCTAAGGATCAGGTGCAGTCCGGCCTAAGGCAGCCTTGAATTTCCGCCACCCCCCTTTTCCTTCCTAGCCAGTATGTTCGTTCGTCAAGATAAAATCTTATATGGCAATTATATCAAGCAGTTATGTTGACTAAAAATATTGATTTTATAACAAGAAGAGAAAATGTAAGGTCTCATTTAATATTTCATGTATAAAAGCTGGATTAAATGCCATTATGATTATAACTGTTTTTGTTAGTATGCCTTGAATTTGTATAGGATTAGGTTTCCTAATTGGGATAGGATTATGTTTCCTAGGTCCAGTCTGTCTAATTTGTGCCTATATATATGGGAGTATAGCACATAATTCTGTGAATTGACAGATCCAATCTGTATCTGAAAACCGCAGTCATAATACAATTTGTTCTCCGTTCTTTCCCGTGGACGTAGCCAATACAACGTTGGTGAGTTCTTCTTTCTTTTATCACTTACGCTCTTTCGTTTCTCGATTCACAATTGCCCTATTTGTCACAACAAACTGGTATCAGAGCCTTGGTTTTCGAACTAGGGTTTTGAATTCCGCTGCGAGGGTTTTTTTCTGGTAAATTGAGATGTCTGCTCTGAATGTGAAGGTTGACAAATTCACCGGGAGAAATAAATTTGGTTTATGGCAGATCAAGATGCGATCCTTTGTTGAAGCAGCAGAGTTTGTGGGAGCCGCTCAAAACAAAGAAGGCTACGGAGGATGATAAGGAGTGGACAACCCTAGACGGAAAGGCCCATTCGACCATCATGTTGAGCCTGTCTGACGATGTTATCATCGAAGTTGCGGATCAGGAGACGGCTGCTGCTCTTTGGGCGAAGTTGGAGAGTCTATACATGACGAAGTCTCTAACCAATAAGTTGCTTCTAAAGCAACGTTTTTTCGGTTACGCATGCAGGAAGGTACGCCCCTTCGGGATCATCTGGAAAATTTGAATAAAATTTTGCTAGATTTGCGTAACGTTGACGTTAAAGTAGAAGACGAGGATGCTGCTTTAATTTTGCTTGTGCCATTGCCTGGATCTTACGAAAATTTCGTTGAGTCCTTTATGACTGGCAAGGAAACTTTGTCGTTGGAGGATGTTCGATCTGCTCTTCACATCAGAGAGGATCGTCAACAGGCAACAAGTTCAGCCACAGAAAATCTGACATCGGGATTATCTGTTACGGGTAAGGGACAGAAGAAATTTGGACCGAAGAAGCAGTCTTCTAAAGTTTCAAAAGGTCCTAAAGGCCCTAAGCCAGATGACATTTGCAGATATTGTAAAGAGCCAGGTTATTGGAAGAATGAGTGTCCAAGGATAAAGAAGAAATTGGGAAAGAAGTAAGATGCTAACGGTTCTGCGACTGTGGCAGAAGCTGATGACACAAATTCGGAAGAAGAATTGGCCTTGGTTGCGGATGAACAACCACACTGTAATGATGTGTGGATTTTGGATTCTGGAGCTTCATATCATCTCTGTCCTCATAGGGAGTATTTTAACACTTATGAGCAGATAGATGGAGGCAATGTTACCATGGCCAACAGTGCTGTCTGCAAGGTGGTTGGCATCGGCTCAATCAGGATTAGGACTCATGATGGGGTCTTTTGCACCTTGAACGATGTTAGGCATGTTCCACAGATGACGAAGAATCTGATATCCCTGAGTACATTTGATAGTAAGGGGTTCAGTATCAAAGGTGAAGGTAGAGTAATGCGTATTTTGAAAGGTTCGAAGTGGTTATGACAGCTTTGAAACGGGGTACCTTGTATGTTCTGAGAGGTTCCATCGTGACAAATTTTGCTGATATTGCATCATCCGAGGTTGCAACCAAGGATATGACCAAGCTGTTGCATATGAGGCTCGGTCATATGGGAGAACGTGGCATGAGAATCATGTCGAATCATGTTTTTCTTTTGGGACATAAGGTGCAGAAACTTGATTTCTGCGAACACTGTGTGTTGGGGAGGCTTTATCGCAGCAAGTTTCCAAAGAAGGGTGTTCATCGAACGAAGGGGACACTTGAATACATTCATATGGATTGTTGGGGTCCCTCACGTGTTGAGTCTGTTGGAGGACACAAGTATTTTGTGTCAATGATTGATGACTACTCGAGAATGACTTGGGTGTTTATGATGAAACATAAAGGTGAGGCATTCAAGAAGTTCAAAGAGTGGAAGACTCTAATTGAAAACCAGACTGGGAAGAAGATCAAGCGATTAAGAACAGATAACGGTCTGGAATTTTGTTCGTCTGAGTTCAATGAGTTCTGTAGGAGTGAAGGGATCGTTCGCCATCACACCGTCAGACATACACCACAGCAGAATGGTGTGGCAGAGTGCATGAACCAGACGTTGTTAGAGAGAGCTAGATGTATGCTATTTCAAGATGGTTTGACTAGGAAGTTTTGGGCAGAGGCAGTAAACACGGCTTGTTATCTGATCAGCCGTGGACCTCACACTGGCATTGACTGCAAGACACCGTACGAAGTATGGTCTGATTCACCTGCAGATTACTCTATGTTGAGAGTTTTTGGGAGTACTGTTTACTATCATGTGAGTGAAGGTAAATTGGAGCCAAGAGCTAAGAAGGGAGTATTTGTTGGTTATGGAGAAGGAGTTAAGGGTTATAGAATATGGTCATCTTCAGAGACCAGAATTATTCTCAGCCGGAATGTGGTCTTTGATGAAAAACTCTATGCTTAACTCTACTGTAAAGTCTATTGCTGCAGAGGATTTGGGAGGTGTTGATGAACAGGTGGAGCTGCAAGTCCCTCACGATGTGAGTGAATCACAACTCCAAGGTGGAGAAGATCAACACACTACTGCTGAAGCCGCCGATACTTCTAATTCTGATGTTCATCCACAAGCTCGTCAGAGAAGCATTGCTATTGACAGAGCTAGGAGGACAAATGTGAAGCCTCCGTTGAGGTATGGTTTTGAGGAAATGATGGCATATGCATTGCAGGTTGCAGATGAGGTCGAAGATGAGCCTTCGGCAGATGAACCACCTACCTACAAGGAAGCTGTTTCGGGCACTGAGCGTGCCAAGTGGCTCGCTGCAATGGAGGAAGAGATAGAATCACTTTTGAAGAACCTGACTTGGGAGTTGGTTCCACGGCCTAAGGGGAGAAAGATTGTCACTTGCAAATGGATTTTCAAGAAGAAGGAAGGCACTACACCAGATGAGGGCATTAGATACAAGGCTCGTCTAGTTGCAAGAGGGTTCACACAAAAGGAAGGGGTTGACTATAATAAGATATTCTCACCAGTGGTCAGACACACTTCCATCAGAGTGTTACTTGCGATAGTTGCACATTATAATTTGGAGCTTGAGCAACTAGATGTGAAGATGGCTTTCCTACACGGATTGCTTGAGGAGGATATCTACATGACTCAGCCAGAGGGATTTGTGGTTCCGGGCAAGGAGGATTATGTGTGCAAGTTGAAGAAGTCCTTGTATGGACTAAAGCCGTCTCCGAGGCAGTGGTATAAGAGGTTTGACAGCTACATGATCAAGCTGGGATTCAGCTGGAGTCCGTATGATTGTTGTGTGTATCACAACAAAGCTGATGATGGTTCTAGGGTCTATCTTGTTCTATATGTGGATGATATGTGATAAGGCTAATTTCATGCATCGGTTATGTGGTAAAAAAACACTTCATTTTACTGGGTCTAACGCATTTTAAGCCAGGTGTGTGAAGGAATCGCTAGATCTAGGAAGACCTGGAGGCAATGGACTAGCGAAGGAAAGCAAGGAAAAAATGAGCAGAATTGAAGAAAAAATGGCTGGACGAAGGGAGTCAATAGCTAAGGGCAACATAGACTATTCATACTTCGCTGGACCCACTTCTACGCCCCTATATAGAGGAGCATGCAACAGAAAAGGGGGACTTACTTTTATCATCTTTTTCCTCTCGGCTCACACACACACTCACACACTTGGGAAATGGGAATTCTGGGGTAGTTTAGAGGTCTTATCTTCGAGAAATTCTGTGTAACACCGTCCTGACGAAGGGCGAAGATACAATTTGCTGTTTTCATTTCCATTCTGTCTGGATACCGTCGAGCTCCGCTGTTCGAAGCTCGATCCGTTGATTTTGCTAATTTCGACTATCTAACTATGCATCTTATATTTTCTGTTATGATGAAGATGATTCTGAGTTTTGATGATGTTTTATTTTTGAGTTTGATATTATTTGTCTTGCTGGATGCTTTTCGCATTTGATCTGGAAATGGGCTGTCGATCTGTGGTGGTTGTTGTTAATCTGTGGAGAATCGGAAATCTGTAGTTATGGAGATGATTTTGATCGGAGTTTGTCTCAGATGCTTGGATCCGGAGTGGATTTAGCATCCGAAGTGTGGATCTGAACAGGGGAACTGAAATTGAGCATGGATTCTGAATTTTTGTTTTCGTTTTCGCGTTACTTCGTCTAGTAGATAGAGGATTTCTTGTCTGCTTTTGATCGGCGTTTTTTCCGATGTCCGATTTGATATGCTCTGTTTTGATTTCGTTTCATACTCTGTTTTCTCTATGTTGATGCTTGAATTGGTTAAAGATATGCAGGTCGTTATCTATTAGATCTTTAGTTTGTTAGTTGCAGCTTTGTGTTCGTACTTCTTTTCTGTTTTGGGAAAATGGTCCCCACTGCATGCGTCGAGTTTGTCAAGCCAGATTAGGTAGTATTTTAGCTAGATCCAGAGGTAGTTAAATTTATCTTCCCCAGTCTAGTATAATTTCCTCAACTCCAAAATTTGCGTGGCAGCAGCCAAAAATAGCTTCCAAATCTTTAGCATGTTTACTTATGCATCCGTCTCTGTGGATTTGATCCCTGCTTCCCTATACTAATCTTTTTAGCATAGCGGGTTGAGGGTTTTGAAAGGGGAAGGAAGTGATTGTGCGCCCAACGACAGGTAACTCGAAGATTCTCTGAGTTCCTAGACCCAGTGTCTAGCGGATTCTCTGGATCGGGGAAGTAAAATTTTACACAGCAAACTCACTCCACCTAACCACCCTTCAATATGCTCATAGCTGCGAAGTCGAAGTCTGAATTACAAAAGTTGAAAGCTCAGCTTAGTGCTGAGTTTGATATGAAGGATTTGGGTGTTGCGAAGAAAATTCTAGGCATGGAGATTTCTAGAGATAGAGAAAAGAAGAAGCTTTCTCTGTCCCAGAAGAGCTACATTGAGAAGATTTTGTCAAGATTTGGCATGTCTGCATCTAAGGCCATCTCCAACTGCCATAAACATTCATTTGTCATCTGATCATGCACCGAAATCCGAAGTTGAGGAAGAGTACATGTCTCGAGTCCCGTACTCTAATGCAGTAAGGAGTTTGATGTACGCCATGGTCTGTACTAGGCCAGATATAGCGCATGCTGTCAGCGTTGTAAGCAGGTTCATGGGAAATCCTGGAAAGGAGCACTGGCAGGCTGTGAAGAGGATCTTTCGTTACTTGAGAGGTACGTCTGATGTTGGTCTCATTTATGGAGGTGATACTCACTGTTTAGTGACTGGTTATTCTGATTCTGACTACGCCGGAGATGTCGATAGTAGAAGATCTATGACCGGTTATGTGTTTCACTCTTAGTGGTTCTGTTGTTAGTTGGAAAGCAACTTTGCAGGCTGCAGTTACTTTGTCTACTACTGAAGCAGAGTATATGGCATTGATAGAAACTGCTAAACAGGGAATATGGTTGCAAGGGCTAGTTGGTGATCTTGGTTTACATCAAGATCAAGCTGTTGTGTTCTGTGACAGTCAGAGCGCTATTTGTTTAGCCAAGGATCAAGTCCATCATGAGAGGACTAAGCATATTGATGTGAGGTATCATTTTCTAAGAGATAAGAAGAGAATTGAGGTGAAGAAAGTAGGTACTGCTGATAATCCTGCTGATATGTTCACCAAGTCGGTCCCGCAGAGCAAGTTCCAACATTGTTTGGACTTGCTTAATGTCATGAGCTGTTAGTTGCCCGTGGAGGGCAAATTTGAGGCAAGAATGGAGAAGTTTGTTCGTCTAGTGTTATGATGCGTCTGCAAGGGAGAATTCAAGTCAAGGTGGAGATTTGTTAGTATGCCTTGAATTTGTATAGGATTAGGTTTCCTAATTGGGATAGGATTATGTTTCCTAGGCCCAGTCTGTCTAATGTGTGCATATATATATCGGAGTAGAGCACATAATTTTGTGAACTGACTGATCCAATCTGTATCTGAAAACCGCAGTCATAATACAATTTGTTCTCCGTTCTTTCCCGTGGACGTAGCCAACACAACGTTGGTGAACCGCGTAAATTCTGTGTCTATTTATGTTCTTTCGTTTCTCGATTCACAATTGCCCTATTTGTCACAACAATTTTTTTATTAATTGTTAGTCTATAATCGAAAATTTGTATTATGTTAACTCATGTTAGCATAACAAGAAAAAGAAATGTAAGGTTCAATTTAGTGTTTCATGTTTCAAAGCAATATTAAATGTTTTTCCGTTAGAAATATTGGCCTCCACTAGAAATTTAAATGTAGTACACGATTAATAGTGTTAATGGTTACGATTATGCAAATAATTAAGGGATTTAAACGTAAGAATGTAATGTGACGTGAGTCATTTCTATTATGAGAAGAATGCAAAAAGCTACCCATGCATGTTCTATAAATTTAGCTTGGGTTGCTTTGGTGTTGAGTTGGGGGAGATTGGAGAGCCTACAGTTTGAGAAATGCGATTCAAGTAGGAGCTTGAAAGGGACAGTCGTTGAAAAATGTGCAGAGGTGCCTAAAGCTAGCAAGGATGGTGAGGAACTGATGATGGAGGTGAAAGAAACGAGGAGATGATGCATGGTGATTGGGGGATGTTGAGGTAGAAGACGTACATTGTCACCATGGATGGAATATAATGGTGTTGTTGCGGAGGTAATAATTTTTGGGATGGAGGATAAACTCATGACCTTTAGATTTCAAATTGTTAGTGAGCATTTAGAATTTCTAGAGATATCATGTATTTCCAAAGCCAAGATCATAAATTTCTAATTCTTTCATCAATCCAAAATTTTTAATTTTTTCATCTTTAGTTTTGCAACCATCATTTCATTATGTATTGAGTGTGCATAATGATGATATGAACAAAGTTAGTGTTTGTTTTGGGATACATACAAATATTTAAGCTTTTTAGGAAAGTCTTATAGGACCCTTTGTATTGCATCTTGATATAAGGTGAAATATCTTAGGATTTGAAAGTCCGATGGATTTATAGTTTCTTTCTTCGTGAAGTAATTTTGTTATTTTAATATATATGAGTCCATCGGAAAGAAACTATAAATCCATCGGACTTTCAAATCCTAAGATATTTCACCTTATATCAAGATGCAATACAAAGGGTCCTATAAGACTTTCCTAAAAAGCTTAAATATTTGTATGTATCCCAAAACAAACACTAACTTTGTTCATATCATCATTATGCACACTCAATACATAATGAAATGATGGTTGCAAAACTAAAGATGAAAAAATTAAAAATTTTGGATTGATGAAAGAATTAGAAATTTATGATCTTGGCTTTGGAAATACATGATATCTCTAGAAATTCTAAATGCTCACTAACAATTTGAAATCTAAAGGTCATGAGTTTATCCTCCATCCCAAAAATTATAACCTCCGCAACAACACCATTATATTCCATCCATGGTGGCAATGTACGTCTTCTACCTCAACATCCCCCAATCACCATGCATCATCTCGTCGTTTCTTTCACCTCCATCATCAGTTCCTCACATCCTTGCTAGCTTTAGGCACCTCTGCACATTTTTCAACGGTTGTCCCTTTCAAGCTCCTACTTGAATCGCATTTCTCAAACTGTAGGCTCTCCAATCTCCCCCAACTCAACACCAAAGCAACACAAGCTAAATTTATAGAACATGCATGGGTAGCTTTTTGCATTCTTCTCATAATAGAAATGACTCACGTCACATTACATTCTTACGTTTAAATCCCTTAATTATTTGCAAAATCGTAACCATTAACACTATTAATCGTGTACTACATTTAAATTTCTAGTGGAGGCCAATATTTCTAACGGACAAACATTTAATATTGCTTTGAAACATGAAACACTAAATTGAACCTTACATTTCTTTTTCTTGTTATACTAACATGAGTTAACATAATACAAATTTTCGATTATAGACTAACAATTAATAAAAAAATAGTTATAATCATAATGGCATTTAATCCTGCTTTTATACATGAAATATTAAATGAGGCCTTACATTTTCTCTTCTTGTTATAAAATCAATATTTTTAGTCAACATAACTGCTTGATATAATTGCCATATAAGATTTTATCTTGACGAGCGAACATACTGGCTGGGAAGGAAAAGGAGGGTGGCGGAAATTCAAGGCTGCCTTAGGCCGGACTGCACCTGATCCTAGGGGAGAGATGGTTGAAAATATAGCCTGTTCAAATGTGTTTTAAGTTTTATATTTGTTTATGTGTATGTGTCGTTATTTTTTTCATAAGGTCTAGAGTCTTGTGTCTAGTTTAGGTAGGGTCGGTCAATAGGGGAGTAACCAGGCTCGAATTTGACTTATTTCCTTTTTGTTTGTTCTTCACGCTTGTGGACAAGCAGTCGCCCAAACATAGTAGACATGTTTTTATCTTCCTCCATGTCCAAAATCATAAAGTCCACAGGCAGAATGAACTTATCAACCTTAACGAGGACATCTTCCATGATTCCTCTAGGCTTTATAATGGACTGGTCAGCTAACTGGAGGTGGATGTTGGCCGGTTTCAATCTTTTCAAAAGACCAATTTCATCTGCAGTCTTTTGAGCCATCAGTGAAATGTCAGATCCTTGATCAAGTAAGCAGCTCAAAAACTGCATATTTTCTACTTCACGTGAAATATGGCAACTGCCAGGATCTTGCATTTTTGGAGGTATTCGTCCAGTCAAGATATGTGAGCATTGTGCACTCACTTTCACCATCCCTTCCTTAGGAAATTTTCCTTTCTTTGAGATCAACTCTTTATACAAAGTGAAGAATTTTAGGAAGTTAGCCATCAAGTCTATAAGGGATGCCTCAACATTAATCTTTTTCAAGATTTCTTTCAACCACTCAACATTTTGAGGCTTATTCTTTCCAGCAAGGGGGAAAGGTGGTGGTGGAAGGTAGTCGGGAAAATTGTAGGGGCTCTTTGTGTCTCTTGCAGGTTTCAGCTTCTCTTTGTTCTCAGCCGAATTGCTGAAGCTTTCTATCTTGGAATCTCCATAGCCAGATGTAGTCTCTTTTCCTTCTTTTGTCGACTCATGTGCAACCACAGTAGCCTGCTCACTCACCTCGTCTGCGTGCGAGGTCTGTGAACCTAGCACATTGTCCGCCCCTGCGTGCACAAAACAAGTTATAATTCCCTAAAAATATTACTTATGCAAGTATACAGACGTGCAATGCAGTATAAAAGGTGTCGAACCCACAAGGAGGAGATTAATTGCTAAAACTATCAAATCTAACTAAAAAGCGATAAATTCGTAGTTTTATAGGTTTGGACAAATGACTCAAGCAAATAGACCGAGAAAGTAAACTTGAGATTAACACAATAAAGGGGAAGAACTACTCCTAATTTGGTTCGGGTTGTTTTTCACATGACTTTTGTTTCCTAATTATTTTTCCAATGCTTTTAGGGATCGTGTTGATTTTTCACTCGCTCGTAGCTGATCACTGATCGAGGAATTTTACACCTAGGATAGGTTGATCACGTCTCCTAGGCTCTACTCACCAACCCCTCACTCCTACAGTCGCATAGTAAGCTCGGGATTAGCTTCTAACACAATTCAACACAAAGGATCCACCCCCGGTTTATCACCTAATCAGTTATAACTCGAAGGTTTCTTATCTTTGTTTGCTCCTTATTTTAAGTTAAAGAGATATTAGAATTAAGGCAATTCCCAAGTAAAGTTTACATGCTCAACTCAACAAGGATAAGAATAAACACCAAAGATAAGAACTAAAAAGCATCGGAAATCGTAAAAATTCAAATAAAGAAGTTCATGTTCAACAACCCTACTACAAATTAGCAGTAATCCCAAGATCTAGCCACCCATGGTGGTCACAATAACAAGGAAACAAGCTAAAGATACCATGGGGGACAAGGCTTGGTGATGCACTTTTTATTAGCACTAAATAAACCTGCAAGTATACAGAGTATATATAGTATAGCCAAAGGTCAGTACCGGATATCGAACACGGGAAGACGAATACAGAATGTCTATCTTCTACTAGAACTCAATTACTATCTGGAGAACCGAATGATTTTTTGAAAACTTTAAGAACTAAAGATATTGAAAGCAAATAACAACTGATTGCAGATAAATCACGGAGATAAAATATAGAGATAAGGGAATTCCAGGGATGTGCTTTCACAATTATGGTTATACAAATTCCAAACTACAATACCCTAGCACAGTTAATACAGTGATAGGACGAGTCACATAGCTTATGCTCATACGACACAAACGTTGATTACAAAATTGGGGTTGTCAATCCTAACACGTAACTCCAAAAAGTTCCAAAGACCCTTGAAAAGTCCTCACTCTCAATTAACAGTGCCGTTTTAAGGGAAGCTAACTGTCAGGCACTGTTGTAGTGCTCGCACCGGAGAATTGGGAGCCCATTCTAGCTTCCCGGATTGCGGCACGCTTGCCCTGCGGACGTTGGCGCCGCGATAGTGTGGCAGGGGGCTCCTCCTCCGAAGCATCATCGTTCAGATCGAACGCACGTGAATCACTACTACTGCTGTAGTCTCCGAAGTTGGAGATCCGATCTCTGAAAGTTTGAATGTAAAAAGGTTCAAAGGAAAGAAACCATTCAAGAAATTCAATGATGCTTCCAAGGGTGTACAAAGTGATCAAAAAGAAACTCGCTCTTGCCATTGGTGCAAGAAGCCGGAGCATTTAAAGAAAGATTGCTATGCGTGGAAGAGAAAACAAGAGGAGAATGGGGGAAAGGCTGTGAATTCCACTCAGGGAGTTGAAGAAGTTGAGACTCCAGTAGCCTTGAATGTTATGGAGATTGAGGAAACAAGTTCTTGGATCATGGACTCCGGATGCAGTTTTCACATGAGCCCTAATCTGGATTGGTTTGATGATTTGAAGGAGGTCACTGTTCTGTGATCTTGGGAAACAATCAGATTTGTGAGGTGAAGGGCATAGGATCCATCAAGTTGAGTGTTGATAATCGCCGAAGTGTGGTTTTGAACTCTGTCAGGTACATTCCTGAAGTTAAAAGAAACTTGGTATCTCTGGGATCTCTTGAAAGTAAAGGCTGCAGGATTGTTTCTGAGAATGGTCAGATGATAATCAGCAAGGAGGGAAAGGTGCTGATGAAAGCCAGTAGAAAGGGCAGTCTATATTACATGGTTGCCACTGTTTTAAAAGGAAATCTGGGTGAAACTCATGTTGCAATCTCAGATAGCTTGGGGGTTTGGCATGCTAGGCTTGGCCATCCAGCTATGGGTACAGTAAAGGAGCTAATCAAGAAAGGCTTAGTGAGTTGCAAGGTCACAGAAGCTGATGGAGATTGTGAAGAATGTGTGCTGGGCAAGGCTAAGAAGCTGCCTTATCCTAAAGCTGTGTCCTAAAGCTGTGCACACCTCAACAAGGCCACTGGACTATGCCCATAGTGATCTATGGGGGCCTGCTCAAGAAAAATCCATTGGAGGAGGAAGATACTACATGAGCATCATAGATGATTTTTCAAGAAAAATCTGGATCTTCATACTCAAAGAGAAGTCAGAGGCATTTCAGAAATTCAAGGAATGGTGTGTTGAAGTGGAGGCAGAAAAGGAATTGAAGCTAGGTTGTCTCAGAACTGATAATGGCTTAGAATATTTGTCCAAGGAATTTGACAGCTTCTGTAAGGCCAAGGGAATCAAAAGACACAAAACAGTTCCCATGAATCCACAGCAAAATGGAGTGGCAGAAAGGGCCAACCGCACCATCCTTGAAAGAGTGAGATGTATGTTGCTTGCAGCTGGTCTAGAGAAAAGGTTTTGGGCTGAGGCAGCCTCCACAACTATGAAGTTGATAAACATGTGTCCCTCTTCCAGCATTGGAGGAGATATACCTGATAGTAGGTGGTACGGGAGGCATGGCAGCTATGGTAATCTCAGGACATTCGGTTGTAAGGCTTTTGCACACATTAGGCAAGGAAAATTAGAGGCTCGAGCTTTGAAATGCATCATGATTGGATATCAATCTGGAGTCAAAGGTTACAGACTCTGGTGCATAGAGCCTGAGAATGGCAAGATCATACTAAGCAGGGATGTCATCTTTTGGGAAAATGAATTGCCATTCAAGAAAGATTGTTCTACTTCTGAAGATGGAAAGGTTACTGTTCCTGATGTTGAGGTGGAGACAGAGACAGAGCAGCAACAAAGTGAAGAAGTGGTATCTGAATCTGGGCCAATAAATCCACCACATCACTCCAACAACACCAAGGAGTTATAAGCTTGCTAGAGACAGAGTGAGGAGAGTGAATGTAAAACCTCCAGCAAGGTATTCAGATGCTGAGTACCTATTCTTCTGTTTGATGACAGCTGAGGAAGTTGAATATTCAGAGCCTTGCAGTTATGAGGAAGCTATAGAAAGCAAGGAATATGAGAGATGGATGAAGGCTATGATTGAGGAGATTGACTCTCTATTAAAGAATGGAACTTGGGTGTTGGTGGAGAGACCAGATGGAAGAAGAGTAGTCAGCTGCAAATGGATCTTTAAGAAGAAGATTGGGGCAACTGATGATGAAAAGGTTAGATATAAAGCTAGGCTTGTGGCAAGGGGATTTACACAAGAGCATGGTATTGACTATGATGAAGTGTTTTCTGCAGTAGTTAAACATACTTCCATTCGAATTCTGTTGGCTATAGTTGCAAGGAAGGACTGGGAACTTGAGCAGTTGGATGTAAAGACAGCCTTCTTGCATGGTGATTTGAAGGAAACAATTTACATGTCACAGCCAAAGGGTTTTGTGAAAGCTGGAGATGAAGGTAAGGTGTGTTTGCTAAAGAGAAGCATATATGGCTTGAAACAAGCCAGCAGGCAATGGCATATGAAATTCAACACTCACATGATTAAGTGTGGTTTTATGATGTCAAAATATGATGAATGTGTTCACATAAAGAGGTTAGGTGGAGCTGTTGTGGCTTATCTGCTCTTATATGTAGATGACATGCTACTAGCAGGAGCATGCCTAGAAGAAATTCAAGAAGTGAAGAAGGATCTCAGAGAAGCTTTTGATATGAAGGATCTGGGGTCTGCAAAGAAAATCTTAGGCATGACTATAGTCAGAGAAAGGAGGAGCAAGAAGATCTGGCTAACTCAGTCTAATTATGTGTCGAGGCTGATCAGTAAGTTCAACATGAATAATGTGAAAGAGGTCTCAGTGCCTATGGGGCAACATTACAAGTTAACAACAGAGCAAGCTCCAAAATCAGAAGATGAAATGAGGGAAATGCAGAAAATCCCATATGCCAACATTATTGGTAGTGCTATGTATGCAATGATTAGCACACGGCCTGACATAGCACAAGCCATATCTGTGACCAGCAGGTACATGTCCAACTATGGAAGGGAGCATTGGTCTGCCTTGAAGTGGTTGATGAGATATTTGAAAGGTTCTACAGATGTTGGGATCTTGTTTGATGGAGGCATTGAACATAAAGGTGATGCTTTGATGGGCTGGAGTGATTCTGATTTTGCAGGGAATCTGGATACAAGAAGATCTCAATCAGGCTATTTGTTCACTCTTTATGGCTCTGTGATAAGTTGGAAGAGCAGCCTTCAAGGAGTAGTTGCTCTATCAACTACTGAGGCAGAGTTTATGTCTTTAACTTCTGCTGTAAAGGAAAGTACTTGGCTCAAGGGAATTCTGGAGGATTTTGGCATAAGTCAGAATGTTGTAAGCATTGGTTGTGACAACAACAGTGCTCTATGCTTAGCCAAACACCAAGTTTATCATGAAAGGAGCAAGCACATTGATGTGCGGTTGCACTTCATTCGGGAAAAGATTGAGGAAGGAAGTATAAAAGTCTTCAAGGTTGATACTGCTGATAATCCAGCAGATATGCTTACTAAGCCTCTACCTACAGCAAAGTTGGAGCTATGTATGAGGCTGGTGAATCTGTGCAAGGGGGGAGAGTTTAGCAGTTGAGCCATCAAGGTGGAGCTTGTAGATATTGATGGACCAGCTGCATTAGAGCTAAAGGCAGCTCATCTTATGAGGATTGTACAGCAGCCGTCAGATTGGGTTTGATTAAATACCTTTAATCTGAGCCGTAGGATTAAGTTTCTATTTTCTGGCTGTTGCTTTTAAGCTTTTGTATAAAGTCTGTTTCAGAGTCAACGAAGTAGTTTGACAGCTCAAAATTGTAATCCCCAAAATTCTCGAGAAATCAATAAGAGTTTTTCCCATTTTCTCAAATCGATCTTCAATCTCTCGTGTCTTCTAACATTGTGCGCTTCGGCCCATGGACTGGCTCTTTGTCGATGAGGGTCCTGAATTTGGGGCAGTCACGCAGAACGAGGTATTCGTCCCAGTAGGTAAACTTGGGCCACTTTTCAGTATTGAACATCTGAAAAGACAACGCGCGTATGTCGGCTTCGGTGCGGCCACTCTCAGCAAGGCGGAGTTGAGTCTCGTATATGCCACTGAACCTCTTCAACGCTTTAGTAATGCTTCCGAACTTCTTCCGGATCTGGCTAGCTGTACGCTCGACGCTCCCATCTCGTTTGAACCCGTTGTACACGTCAAGAACGCGATTCCAGAAGCAAACGTCAGTCTGATCCGTACCGATTATAGAATCGGTCGTGACCGCCTCCCAGGCCCTGGCTACAACAAGGGATTCTTCAGTGCTGTAGAAGGTCGACCGCCGGCCTCGAACGCCATCGCCACCGTCACCACCGCCCCCACCGCGACCGCCTCCACCGCCTCGCCCACCACTTCGCCCGCCACCTCTGCCAGTCCCCTGCTCTCCTTCGCGGCCGGCGCCTCGACCACCGCCATTTCGCCCACCTCCGCCGCTGTTTCGCCCCCCACCTCCTTGATTTCGCCCGCGACCGCCGGTGCCTCTCCCACCGCCATCGCCTCCTCCTCTCACCATATCCGGAGTGCCGGATGTCGGGGTGTCTGGTGATGTCCCCATAAGTTGTTCCAACGTGAATCTATCAGATTCAAGATTCAGATAGAGGGGATTGGGAGTAATGAAATTGGGAGGATTGGAATTGCTGAGAAGGGTTCTTGATCGCGTCCATATTGGGCCGGTAGTCGCCGAACCCCGATTGGGGACGACCCACGTTCTTCTGCGGATGAGATGAGGACTGACCCCGGTGTTGGGGTGTCTGTTGCCACGGTGGCGGCGATTGCGGACTCCACAGGTGGTTTGGAGGGGGGGTCAGGCTCGATCTCCACGGTTGGGAAGATGAAAAGTTGCCAAATCCTGAGTCTCCATAGCCGGGAAAATCATCTCCACCATGCATTTTGTAGAAATTGAAAATGATAGAAAAATTAGGGTTTAGAATGGAGAAATGAATAAAAAATGGGAGGAAGTATTTATAAAAATTAATTTTCGAAAAGAAAAAAAAAAATCGGTGATGCCCAAGGGCCGCGGGTCTCGGCCCCTGCAGTGGTGGGCCGAGTCGCGTGCCCAAGAGCCTCGGCCTGGCCGAGTGCTCGGCTCTCTCTCGTCCACCCCCCTGGGCCTCGGGCACCTTGCGGCTCGGTAGTGGGGGGCCGCGCCCTGCCCAATCCCGGGCCAAGGGCCGCGGCCCTCCCACTGTGGACGCTCTAAAAAACCACATCATCCAATAAACAATGTGATTTCATAGTATTAAATCTTTTACTCCCCCATTCCATAATAGTAGAGTCATATGATTTTATGCACTACATTATTCTCTCTCTTACTTTACTCTTTATTCATTTTAACTATTTATTATTATTTTTCCAAACAAGGGCAGAAAATGATATGACTCTACTACTTTAAAACGGAGGGAGTATAGAACTCTCACATTTTAATTTTCATAAATAACTCTTTTTTCTTTGAGCGGAAGATAAATAATTTTTTTCTAAAAAAATTTAGTTGGGGATACCTTTTGAAAATACTAAAAATTGGAAATATAAGGAAAAAAAAAAAAAAGAGAAAAGAATACAGTTGCTTTTTAGATGGGGGGACATTTACAAGTGGAATGCCAAATCATAAAGGGCAGTGATTTATTATTAGCTTTCTATCTTTGAACTTCCCCCCTCCCAATATATGCAACTTGTTTTATTTTTTGGACTAATTATTAAATATTCAATGAGTTACTCCTAGTATATAGGATTAAGAAAATTATTTGTGTTTTATATTTGAATCTTAAGCCATCTCTCCGTCTCAATGTGATTTAGTCGTATTCCTCTTCGAGTCATTCGATGACTGAGCATATGTTTGACAAAACTTTATTATCTCACTTTGTACTCTATTTACCAAAAAACTTTATGCTCTATGATATCAATTTTTATAAATATCGTGTACAAAGAAATATCTTTACAAAGAAATTACAATACTTCTATTCCATATATATATATTTGAGTATGTGAGGAGTGATCAATTGCTAACTCATTATTTAATTGCTAACTATAATTAATTTAAGACCATGTGATTTTAGAAAACGTGTGGTCTACAATTTGCCACGTGTAATTTTCGTTTTTATTAATTAAATCGAAAAAGATAACAAAAAACTCCAAATTAGGGTTTTGGATAAAAATGTCAATATAGTGTTTCGAAAATATCAACACAATGCTTTGAAAATGTCAATACAATTTAGGATTGACATTGTATATGCTTTATATTGACATATTATCTTAGCTGCATTGACGGTGTACGAAAAATACGAAAATTCTAGATTTTTTTTTTCCAAATTTTGACGTCGGAACATATGCATGTAGTATATCGTTGGAATCCTTATAAAATTATCTTTAATTTGATATATGTTATATGAATTTAAAGTTTTGGGATTTATTTTAAAAGTTAGTTATAACTAACTTGACATTAATACCCCTATTGATATTTTTTGGAATTAATCCTATGGTCTTATTGACGTTTTTTTTTATCGTATTGACATTTCGTGGTTGATGATCTAGGCCTTTACAGTATCACACCCGTGCGATGCACAGACTATTAATTTATTTTTATACTTCGTACTATCTAAATGTTAACCAATTAAGCAGTATTTATATAACATAAACAATATAAACAAAGGGATGTATTCAGGTCAGAACGCTAAGTATTGTCAGAACGTCAAACCATGTACATTTTATGCACTTATAATATACCACCTCATATGTAATAATGTACCACCCCTAAATAATGTACATCCCCATATAATGTATATTATATGGAGGTGGTACATTATTACATATGGGGATTGTACATTATATGTGCATAAAATGTACATTGTTTGACGTTTTGACCGTAACACACTCCTATAAACAAATATGTATGCAATAATTTATATTACTTCACATCAAACATTTTATTCCGTTTGATTTTATTTAGCCTCACGGTTTGTTCTTTTATATTGTCAAAATCTTTCATTATTACGAATTCTATAATAATAGTTGACTTATGTATATACACAAAAATATAGTGATATTTTATGTTCTTTGTCTTCATTGTTTCCTTTTGCTCGACATTTGGTGACATTTGGTGATAAATGAACAAAACGTTAGCTTTAATTAGTACAATATTATAGATAGTAGCTTTCATAATTTATTTATTTCTAGAAAAAGTTATTATAGCTAAGAAGAAAAAACTAAAGAAAATAAAATAAACTAACATTATAAATATGAACTCTTGTTTTAGTTCATTGTTTATTGTTTATTGGTTGTGAATAAATAATATTTTCGGCATGCATACTGATTAAAGAGAATTATAAATACTTAAAATTAGGGGCCAAATGATAAGATATTATATCTAAATTTAGTAATTAATTTGATTTTTCAATTCTCATATTATTTTGGAAGTCAAAATTGTCAGCTAGTTAAATCGAAATCAAATAAAAACAGGGCCATATGTTAATTCAAAGGAATTTGTGCAAAACAAACAAAATTTTGATTTCAAATTGATTATGTTACTATGTAGAAAATAGTGTCATTTTGTTCCAACTTTTTAGAAATTGAAAGGATGTTATTCTGATTGTTGTATAAGAAATTTAATTTAAACCAAGTAGATGATTCAACCATAAAAATAGAAGTAGAAACAAATGTTAATAAGCAAATAATAATAATAATAATATCAAAAAATGTCACCTATTAACATTTCCAATCTGTTTTATTTGCTCAAATGTCTTGAATCAAAACATCAATTTCGGGACTGTATGGTCGGTTATAAATTCCGAGACTATATATGGTCAGTGACTTTAGATATTTGTGTCTAGGAGAACATGTTAATTGTAAACTCATGATTTGCCACTGTGGCGGACGTCCGGTCGGACGTGGGGGCGAAGGGCGAGCCCATCCGACGGGTACTCGGGATGGGCGTGGGCGAACGTCCCTGATGCACTTTTTATTAGCACTAAAAATACCTGCAAGTATACAGGGTAGATCTAGTATAGCTAAAGGTCAGTACCGGGATATCGAACACGAGGAATATAATTGCAGCTGGCTATTATGCACTAAGCGTCAAATACTATCTAGAGAAATAAGAGGAATTTAGATTTTTGAAAGTAAAAACAATTAAAAACAAGAAAACAACTAATTGCAATTAAATCACAAAGATAAAGTATGAGAGATAAGAGAATTCTAGGGATGTGCGTTCACAATTATGGTTATACAAATTCCAACTACAATACCCTAGCACAGTTTATACTTTGAAAGGACGAGTCACCTAGCTTATGCTCATGCGATACAAACGTTGATTACAACATTAGGGTTGTCAATCCTAACACGTAACTCCAAAAAGCTCCTAAGACCCTTGAAAAGTCCTCACTCTCAATTAACAGTGCCGTTTTAAGGGAAGCTAACTGTAGCGTCTACTAAGTGAATCTAACTCACTAGAACTCTCTCACAGTTATGAAGCAAGTTATATTAAATCATACATAACTGTGTCACTCAATTATGAAGCATAAGAATTACTTAGGGAAGAAACAAAGTAAAAAAAAAAAACGGATATTAAATAGAAAAATAAATTGTATAAACCAATAAAAGTTACTAACACATCCAAAGAATCCTATGAATTTAGTTAGACATAATTGAATAAGTTAAAAACATAGATTGGAGTGAAAACAATTAGAACATAAAACTAAAGCAAATAAAACCCGTAGGTTGAATCCTTGTCGTTCTTGATGTTCTTGTTTCTTTCTCCAACCCCTTGCACAATGAAGAACTCTCAAATTTATGCTATGGAAGTAATTGGCAAAAAGAAGATGAAAGATTAGGGTTGGAGGAGGAGCTATGAGAGCTCCCCTTTTTGGGGCTATCGAAGGGTTCAATTCTATGAATGAGGTTATGGGGTATATATAGGCTTGAGAGGGATTTGAATTTGGTAATAAGTTTCCTCCAAGCATTAGGAAAGATGTAATTTTCGTTCCTCATAGTAGAAGGAAAAGATTTGGCTTCACAAGGTAATATCTTCTTTCCTTCTTCAAATTTCCGCCTAGACTGCAGCTGGCAGCTTTGCGCGACTTTGGAAGAACGGCCATAACTCTCTCCAGAGAACTCTGATTGAGGTGATTTTTGTACCAAATTGAAGCTCTTTTCAAGACAAAGAGAATGGTGTGTAGAATGCTCTGATCAGACTTCAGGATCGCCGGAAAATTGAGTTTAAACACAGCTATCGTGCGCCGCGTTTCTGTGGCGGGCCGCCGCACCTTGGCCGGCGGTCGCCGCGCGTAGTCCAGAAGCTTCTGCCTCTTCAGTGGCAGGCCGCCGCACGTCCTCCGATGGTCGCCGGTCGAGACTCCTTTTCAAGCACTAATTTCCGAGGTGGGCCGCTACATTGTATTGGCCGCCGGGCGCCGGTCGCCGTCTGAACTCCAGATTTCCAGACTTTGCGTTTTGACCCCCTTTTTTGGCTCAAATATGCGTATTTCTGAAAAAACACGTCAAAATACCAAAATGTATAAAATATGCAAATAATAGATATGTAATGTGATTTTGACATTAAAAACGGACCAAATAATGGCCTTAAAACCGTGCAAAATCCGAGCGTATCAGTCCCGCACACAACGGCGGACGTCCGGTCGGACGTCGGCGACGTCCTACCGCGACGTCCGCCGGTGGAGACACTCTAAGAAATTCTGTCTTGTAAAAGAGAGGACTAAAAATCAAGGGAATAAATCATTTTACCACGTTTTCGTATCATATTGAAACAGAAAAACAAGTAGATCGAGTTTGAAGGAGACGTGCATGATGAAAAAAATGTTTCTCCAACCTCATCTCTTCTCTTAATTATACTTAAAAGTTATAAGAAACTATATTATTCATTTCAACGCCTCCTTTTTAAAAAGTTTTTTGTTATGATATGGAGTCAACGAATAATATTATTGCTAAAAGTGTGTTCAGTAGTTCAACCACAATCACCTGTTTTTGGGTATGCTTTTCTGGAAAGGTCTCATGAGGGACAACATATAGCAATAAAACTCTAATTTTTTTGATTATAACTATATTTTTTTATTATCATTATTTTTTGAATTTTATTTTACTTGATGATTATGCTTTTAACAATTGAAAAGAGAACTCCATTACTATTTAGCATGGGCCTTTTGGAAATATGATCTTAC